>NW_024757904.1:5000-95861 GCF_910596095.1 Thunnus maccoyii | reverse complement strand
CATGTTTCTGCTAGCAGAGTCACGGCGCACACAATATATGCATTTTCATCTGTTTCTATCAATTTCAGTGTTTTTGGACACAAACTAGTCACTTTTCATCATATTAGATCCAGACTCACACTGTATGCATGTTTCTGCTAGCAGAGTCACGGCGCACACAATATATGCATTTTCATCTGTTTCTATCAATTTCAGTGTTTTTGGACACAAACTAGTCACTTTTCATCATATTAGATCCAGACTCACACTGTATGCATGTTTCTGCTAGCAGAGTCACGGCGCACACAATATATGCATTTTCATCTGTTTCTATCAATTTCAGTGTTTTTGGACACAAACTAGTCACTTTTCATCATATTAGATCCAGACTCACACTGTATGCATGTTTCTGCTAGCAGAGTCACGGCGCACACAATATATGCATTTTCATCTGTTTCTATCAATTTCAGTGTTTTTGGACACAAACTAGTCACTTTTCATCAGAATCGATGCAGACTCATCCGAAAGGCTCTATTGTACTGGCAGAGTCACGGCACTCACAGTATAAGCATTTTCATCTGTTTCTATCAATTTCAGTGTTTTTGGACACAAACTAGTCACTTTTCATCAGAATCGATGCAGACTCATCCGAAAGGCTCTATTGTACTGGCAGAGTCACGGCACTCACAGTATAGGCATTTTCATCTGTTTCTATCAATTTCAGTGTTTTTGGACACAAACTAGTCACTTTTCATCATATTAGATCCAGACTCACACTGTATGCATGTTTCTGCTAGCAGAGTCACGGCGCACACAATATATGCATTTTCATCTGTTTCTATCAATTTCAGTGTTTTTGGACACAAACTAGTCACTTTTCATCATATTAGATCCAGACTCACACTGTATGCATGTTTCTGCTAGCAGAGTCACGGCGCACACAATATATGCATTTTCATCTGTTTCTATCAATTTCAGTGTTATTGGACACAAACTAGTCACTTTTCATCAGAATCTATGCAGACTCATCCGAAAGGCTCTATTGTACTGGCAGAGTCACGGCACTCACAGTATAAGCATTTTCATCTGTTTCTATCAATTTCAGTGTTTTTGGACACAAACTAGTCACTTTTCATCAGAATCGATGCAGACTCATCCGAAAGGCTCTATTGTACTGGCAGAGTCACGGCACTCACTGTATAAGCATTTTCATCTGTTTCTATCAATTTCAGTGTTTTTGGACACAAACTAGTCACTTTTCATCATATTAGATCCAGACTCACACTGTATGCATGTTTCTGCTAGCAGAGTCACGGCGCACACAATATATGCATTTTCATCTGTTTCTATCAATTTCAGTGTTATTGGACACAAACTAGTCACTTTTCATCAGAATCTATGCAGACTCATCCGAAAGGCTCTATTGTACTGGCAGAGTCACGGCACTCACAGTATAAGCATTTTCATCTGTTTCTATCAATTTCAGTGTTTTTGGACACAAACTAGTCACTTTTCATCATATTAGATCCAGACTCACACTGTATGCATGTTTCTGCTAGCAGAGTCACGGCGCACACAATATATGCATTTTCATCTGTTTCTATCAATTTCAGTGTTTTTGGACACAAACTAGTCACTTTTCATCATATTAGATCCAGACTCACACTGTATGCATGTTTCTGCTAGCAGAGTCACGGCGCACACAATATATGCATTTTCATCTGTTTCTATCAATTTCAGTGTTTTTGGACACAAACTAGTCACTTTTCATCATATTAGATCCAGACTCACACTGTATGCATGTTTCTGCTAGCAGAGTCACGGCGCACACAATATATGCATTTTCATCTGTTTCTATCAATTTCAGTGTTTTTGGACACAAACTAGTCACTTTTCATCAGAATCGATGCAGACTCATCCGAAAGGCTCTATTGTACTGGCAGAGTCACGGCACTCACAGTATAAGCATTTTCATCTGTTTCTATCAATTTCAGTGTTTTTGGACACAAACTAGTCACTTTTCATCAGAATCGATGCAGACTCATCCGAAAGGCTCTATTGTACTGGCAGAGTCACGGCACTCACAGTATAGGCATTTTCATCTGTTTCTATCAATTTCAGTGTTTTTGGACACAAACTAGTCACTTTTCATCATATTAGATCCAGACTCACACTGTATGCATGTTTCTGCTAGCAGAGTCACGGCGCACACAATATATGCATTTTCATCTGTTTCTATCAATTTCAGTGTTTTTTGGACACAAACTAGTCACTTTTCATCATATTAGATCCAGACTCACACTGTATGCATGTTTCTGCTAGCAGAGTCACGGCGCACACAATATATGCATTTTCATCTGTTTCTATCAATTTCAGTGTTATTGGACACAAACTAGTCACTTTTCATCAGAATCGATGCAGACTCATCCGAAAGGCTCTATTGTACTGGCAGAGTCACGGCACTCACAGTATAGGCATTTTCATCTGTTTCTATCAATTTCAGTGTTTTTGGACACAAACTAGTCACTTTTCATCAGAATCGATGCAGACTCATCCGAAAGGCTCTATTGTACTGGCAGAGTCACAGCACTCACAGTATAGGCATTTTTCATCTGTTTCTATCACTTTCAGTGTTTTTGGACACAAACTAGTCACTTTTCATCATATTAGATCCAGACTCACACTGTATGCATGTTTCTGCTAGCAGAGTCACGGCGCACACAATATATGCATTTTCATCTGTTTCTATCAATTTCAGTGTTTTTGGACACAAACTAGTCACTTTTCATCATATTAGATCCAGACTCACACTGTATGCATGTTTCTGCTAGCAGAGTCACGGCGCACACAATATATGCATTTTCATCTGTTTCTATCAATTTCAGTGTTATTGGACACAAACTAGTCACTTTTCATCAGAATCGATGCAGACTCATCCGAAAGGCTCTATTGTACTGGCAGAGTCACGGCACTCACAGTATAGGCATTTTCATCTGTTTCTATCAATTTCAGTGTTTTTGGACACAAACTAGTCACTTTTCATCAGAATCGATGCAGACTCATCCGAAAGGCTCTATTGTACTGGCAGAGTCACAGCACTCACAGTATAGGCATTTTCATCTGTTTCTATCAATTTCAGTGTTTTTGGACACAAACTAGTCACTTTTCATCATATTAGATCCAGACTCACACTGTATGCATGTTTCTGCTAGCAGAGTCACGGCGCACACAATATATGCATTTTCATCTGTTTCTATCAATTTCAGTGTTATTGGACACAAACTAGTCACTTTTCATCAGAATCTATGCAGACTCATCCGAAAGGCTCTATTGTACTGGCAGAGTCACGGCACTCACAGTATATGCATTTTCATCTGTTTCTATCAATTTCAGTGTTTTTGGACACAAACTAGTCACTTTTCATCATATTAGATCCAGACTCACACTGTATGCATGTTTCTGCTAGCAGAGTCACGGCGCACACAATATATGGATTTTCATCTGTTTCTATCAATTTCAGTGTTTTTGGACACAAACTAGTCACTTTTCATCATATTAGATCCAGACTCACACTGTATGCATGTTTCTGCTAGCAGAGTCACGGCGCACACAATTTATGCATTTTCATCTGTTTCTATCAATTTCAATGTTTTTGGACACAAACTAGTCACTTTTCATCATATTAGATCCAGACTCACACTGTATGCATGTTTCTGCTAGCATAGTCACGGCGCACACAATATATGCATTTTCATCTGTTTCTATCAATTTCAGTGTTTTTGGACACAAACTAGTCACTTTTCATCATATTAGATCCAGACTCACACTGTATGCATGTTTCTGCTAGCAGAGTGACGGCGCACACAATATATGCATTTTCATCTGTTTCTATCAATTTCAGTGTTTTTGGACACAAACTAGTCACTTTTCATCATATTAGATCCAGACTCACACTGTATGCATGTTTCTGCTAGCAGAGTCACGGCGCACACAATATATGCATTTTCATCTGTTTCTATCAATTTCAGTGTTATTGGACACAAACTAGTCACTTTTCATCAGAATCTATGCAGACTCATCCGAAAGGCTCTATTGTACTGGCAGAGTCACGGCACTCACAGTATAAGCATTTTCATCTGTTTCTATCAATTTCAGTGTTTTTGGACACAAACTAGTCACTTTTCATCAAAATCGATGCAGACTCATCCGAAAGGCTCTATTGTACTGGCAGAGTCACGGCACTCACTGTATAAGCATTTTCATCTGTTTCTATCAATTTCAGTGTTTTTGGACACAAACTAGTCACTTTTCATCATATTAGATCCAGACTCACACCGAATGCATGTTTCTGCTAGCAGAGTCACGGCGCACACAATATATGGATTTTCATCTGTTTCTATCAATTTCATTGTTTTTGGACACAAACTTGTCACTTTTCATCATATTAGATCCAGACTCACACTGTATGCATGTTTCTGCTAGCAGAGTCACGGCGCACACAATATATGCATTTTCATCTGTTTCTATCAATTTCAATGTTTTTGGACACAAACTAGTCACTTTTCATCATATTAGATCCAGACTCACACTGTATGCATGTTTCTGCTAGCAGAGTCACGGCGCACACAATATATGCATTTTCATCTGTTTCTATCAATTTCAGTGTTTTTGGACACAAACTAGTCACTTTTCATCATATTAGATCCAGACTCACACTGTATGCATGTTTCTGCTAGCAGAGTGACAGCAAACAAAGTATATGCATTTTCATCTGTTTCTATCAATTTCAGTGTTTTTGGACACAAACTAGTCACTTTTCATCATATTAGATCCAGACTCACACTGTATGCATGTTTCTGCTAGCAGAGTCACGGCGCACACAATATATGCATTTTCATCTGTTTCTATCAATTTCAGTGTTATTAGACACAAACTAGTCACTTTTCATCAGAATCGATGCAGACTCATCCGAAAGGCTCTATTGTACTGGCAGAGTCACGGCACTCACAGTATAAGCATTTTCATCTGTTTCTATCAATTTCAGTGTTTTTGGACACAAACTAGTCACTTTTCATCATATTAGATCCAGACTCACACTGTATGCATGTTTCTGCTAGCAGAGTCACGGCGCACACAATATATGCATTTTCATCTGTTTCTATCAATTTCAATGTTTTTGGACACAAACTAGTCACTTTTCATCATATTAGATCCAGACTCACACCGAATGCATGTTTCTGCTAGCAGAGTCACGGCGCACACAATATATGCATTTTCATCTGTTTCTATCAATTTCAGTGTTTTTGGACACAAACTAGTCACTTTTCATCAGAATCGATGCAGACTCATCTGAAAGGCTCTATTGTACTGGCAGAGTCACGGCACTCACTGTATAAGCATTTTCATCTGTTTCTATCAATTTCAGTGTTTTTGGACACAAACCAGTCACTTTTCATCATATTAGATCCAGACTCACACTGTATGCATGTTTCTGCTAGCAGAGTCACGGCGCACACAATATATGCATTTTCATCTGTTTCTATCAATTTCAGTGTTTTTGGACACAAACTAGTCACTTTTCATCATATTAGATCCAGACTCACACCGAATGCATGTTTCTGCTAGCAGAGTCACGGCGCACACAATATATGCATTTTCATCTGTTTCTATCAATTTCAGTGTTTTTGGACACAAACTAGTCACTTTTCATCATATTAGATCCAGACTCACACTGTATGCATGTTTCTGCTAGCAGAGTCACGGCGCACACAATATATGCATTTTCATCTGTTTCTATCAATTTCAGTGTTATTGGACACAAACTAGTCACTTTTCATCAGAATCTATGCAGACTCATCCGAAAGGCTCTATTGTACTGGCAGAGTCACGGCACTCACTGTATAAGCATTTTCATCTGTTTCTATCAATTTCAGTGTTTTTGGACACAAACTAGTCACTTTTCATCGGAATCGATGCAGACTCATCCGAAAGGCTCTATTGTACTGGCAGAGTCACGGCACTCACTGTATAAGCATTTTCATCTGTTTCTATCAATTTCAGTGTTTTTGGACACAAACCAGTCACTTTTCATCATATTAGATCCAGACTCACACTGTATGCATGTTTCTGCTAGCAGAGTCACGGCGCACACAATATATGCATTTTCATCTGTTTCTATCAATTTCAGTGTTTTTGGACACAAACTAGTCACTTTTCATCATATTAGATCCAGACTCACACCGAATGCATGTTTCTGCTAGCAGAGTCACGGCGCACACAATATATGCATTTTCATCTGTTTCTATCAATTTCAGTGTTTTTGGACACAAACTAGTCACTTTTCATCATATTAGATCCAGACTCAAACTGTATGCATGTTTCTGCTAGCAGAGTCACGGCGCACACAATATATGCATTTTCATCTGTTTCTATCAATTTCAGTGTTATTGGACACAAACTAGTCACTTTTCATCAGAATCTATGCAGACTCATCCGAAAGGCTCTATTGTACTGGCAGAGTCACGGCACTCACAGTATAAGCATTTTCATCTGTTTCTATCAATTTCAGTGTTTTTGGACACAAACTAGTCACTTTTCATCATATTAGATCCAGACTCACACTGTATGCATGTTTCTGCTAGCAGAGTCACGGCGCACACAATATATGCATTTTCATCTGTTTCTATCAATTTCAGTGTTTTTGGACACAAACTAGTCACTTTTCATCATATTAGATCCAGACTCACACTGTATGCATGTTTCTGCTAGCAGAGTCACGGCGCACACAATATATGCATTTTCATCTGTTTCTATCAATTTCAGTGTTATTGGACACAAACTAGTCACTTTTCATCAGAATCGATGCAGACTCATCCGAAAGGCTCTATTGTACTGGCAGAGTCATGGCACTCACAGTATAGGCATTTTCATCTGTTTCTATCAATTTCAGTGTTTTTGGACACAAACTAGTCACTTTTCATCATATTAGATCCAGACTCACACCGAATGCATGTTTCTGCTAGCAGAGTGACGGCACACACAGTATATGCATTTTCATCTGTTTCTATCAATTTCAGTGTTTTTGGACACAAACTAGTCACTTTTCATCATATTAGATCCAGACTCACACTGTATGCATGTTTCTGCTAGCAGAGTCACGGCGCACACAATATATGCATTTTCATCTGTTTCTATCAATTTCAGTGTTATTGGACACAAACTAGTCACTTTTCTTCAGAATCGATGCAGACTCATCCGAAAGGCTCTATTGTACTGGCAGAGTCACGGCACTCACAGTATATGCATTTTCATCTGTTTCTATCAATTTCAGTGCTTTTGGACACAAACTAGTCACTTTTCATCATATTAGATCCAGACTCACACCGAATGCATGTTTCTGCTAGCAGAGTGACGGCACACACAGTATATGCATTTTCATCTGTTTCTATCAATTTCAGTGTTTTTGGACACAAACTAGTCACTTTTCATCATATTAGATCCAGACTCACACTGTATGCATGTTTCTGCTAGCAGAGTGACGGCGCACACAATATATGCATTTTCATCTGTTTCTATCAATTTCAGTGTTATTGGACACAAACTAGTCACTTTTCATCATATTAGATCCAGACTCACACTGTATGCATGTTTCTGCTAGCAGAGTGACGGCACACACAGTATATGCATTTTCATCTGTTTCTATCAATTTCAGTGTTTTTGGACACAAACCAGTCACTTTTCATCATGTTAGATCCAGACTCACACTGTATGCATGTTTCTGCTAGCAGAGTGACGGCACACACAGTATATGCATTTTCATCTGTTTCTATCAATTTCAGTGTTTTTGGACACAAACTAGTCACTTTTCATCATATTAGATCCAGACTCACACTGTATGCATGTTTCTGCTAGCAGAGTGACGGCACACACAGTATATGCATTTTCATCTGTTTCTATCAATTTCAGTGTTATTGGACACAAACTAGTCACTTTTCATCATATTAGATCCAGACTCACACCGAATGCATGTTTCTGCTAGCAGAGTGACGGCACACACAGTATATGCATTTTCATCTGTTTCTATCAATTTCAGTGTTATTAGACACAAACTAGTCACTTTTCATCAGAATCGATGCAGACTCATCCGAAAGGCTCTATTGTACTGGCAGAGTCAAGGCACACACAGTATAGGCATTTTCATCTGTTTCTATCAATTTCAGTGTTTTTGGACACAAACTAGTCACTTTTCATCATATTAGATCCAGACTCACACCGAATGCATGTTTCTGCTAGCAGAGTCACGGCACACACAGTATATGCATTTTCATCTGTTTTTATCAATTTCAGTGTTATTGGACACAAACTAGTCACTTTTCATCAGAATCGATGCAGAGTGATCCGAAAGACTCTATTGTACTGGAAGAGTCACGTTACACAGCAACATGTGTCTTTTAATGTGTTTCTGTCAATTTCGCTGCTATTCCCCACAAACTAGTCACTTTTCATCTGAATTGATGCAGACTCATCCAAAACGCTTTGTTGTACTAGCAGAGTCATGTCACACAGCAACATGTGTCTTTTCATGTGTTTCTGTCAATTTCGCTGCTATTCCCCACAAACTAGTCACTTTTCATCTGAATTGTGCCAGACTCATCCCAAATGCTTAATTCTACTAGCAGAGTCATGGCACACAGAACAATCGCAGGAAAAGCAATTTCACTGTTATTCCACACAAACTAGTCATTTTTCATCAGATTTGAACCAGAATCATAGGAAATCAGTAATTCTACTTACAGTTGCAAGAAAATCAATTTCACTGCTGTTCCACACAAACTAGAAATTTTTCATTAGATTTGAGCCAGAATCATCCCAATTCAGTAATTTTATGACCATATTCATCCTACATAGCCTTTCCACTGTCATTAATATAATATGAGTAGATTGTATGAGTGGATTTTCATCAACTCTGAGTGAAAATCATCCAAAATCACTGATTCTATAGCAGGAATAGCAACAAGACTGAAAATCAGTTTTCCACGAGTAAGGGTAATGAGAAAAAAAAATGCTACTGTTAAAATAATCAAAATTTAGGATTGTAAATCAATTAAAGACCATTTCATTCCATGATTCATTCTCATTTCATCTTCCCCATTAATGTTTTTCAGTTCAAGAATTAGCTTGAAAATGACTTAACAACGCCATCTACAGGCGTTATGCCACTTAGTCATTATCATGAGATACTAAGTCATTATTATGAGATAGTAAGTCATTATTATGAGATACTAAGTCATTAATTTGAGATACTAAGTCATCATTATGAGATATTAAGTCATTATTTTGAGATAGTTTCTCATTATAATGACTTACAGGATCTTTTTTTTTCATCACAGTGGCGGAAATGGGCTTCCATACGTAGCTGTAACGTTTAGAAATAAATATTCAATCACGGTGGTCCGACCTATCTGACGTTTCTGCTGACTTTATTGTATGTACTGTGTTGCTTTGCTAGTGTCTGTGGTTTGTTTTCTTTTGTGGGGATCAGCGGTGAAAACCCAGGGCAGAGTTTTGAGTTGTCTTTCTTTTATGTTCGTGAAACTGGATTGAACTGAACTGATAAGGAGTTGTGGGGAAAACAATACGGACCCTTTACCGAGTGGATTGAACTCCGAGACTGTGAGACGAATTACGCCTGGGACATACTTTTCATTTCGGCGCCCATGTTAACAGACATACAGAAGGTAGTATAAACACATCAACTACCCGTCCGTGGTGTCCGCAGCTGTACGTGTGAGCGTCTGCCCGGGAGTATAAATGAAGCTTGAGATGCGCGTGGCTGCTGCGTCGCTTCATCTAGAGATTCGAGGTGTCCGCCTATTTTCGCCGCGTGACCGCGGTTCTCGGCAGAAATAGACAGGGAACATGATAGAAAAATAGGGCTGCCAGTGGCAGAAGCGCCGCAGCAGACACGCTTCCAGTGTGGACGCTACAAGCGTGAGAGACGCAGCAGTTCAGCGACGCACACGCACTGCTGAGGTTCACGCATCCAGTGTGTCCCAGGGGTTACACCCTCACACACACTGAAAAACCCGAACCCCTCTCCATTCTTTATCGTTACCCACCCATATATAGCAAAACTTAACCACCTTTCAGTTGAGATCATATCTCAGCTCCCACTCCGGCATTCTCCATCAGCGGTGCCGGTGACACGGCGCAGCTAGCTTAAAAATATATGTGAAGTTTGCGGACGTAGTCGCTAAGTCTGTCCGTGGAAAAATTAACGGATCAAATCAACGATGTCTTAGTTATAACAAGATTGAGCTAGCAAAGCAGCTTTGTGTTTATATGTGAGGTACTTATTCAGTTTGGGAAACGCCATGATTTCTAGAAAGCATTAGCCCAAGTTGGGCGCTCGGCCGCATCACTGAAGCACACCCTCTCTGTAATATTGTTTAATTAAGAATGTGATATTCTATCATCATAAGCCGACACAACAAAGCTCAGAACAAATGAGCTCAACACAGGGCCATAAGCGAACACCAAAGAGCTCAACACCACAACGAAGTGCACAGGCAATTTTTTAAGGATACTAGCCCATTCTGTGACAACTTTATGATAACAACCTCAATAAATAAGCATGGACACACTGACACTCGTCACCATCTATATCAATCGATCAAGCACAACAATATGGCCAATGCACGGACCAGAACCACCAAGGCAGGATGATAAAATATGCTTTCACTCACCAGCTGACGGCCCAGAAAAGGACAGCATGGCGGTCTTTCCTCTGGGCAAACTTCACCACTTAATTTTACCAGCAGTTTGAGTGATGACAGTATTCCGTGGCTGGTGGGCTCCGAGGCGCTTTAATTCCAGTTTCTCCTCCCAATAAAGGGTTTATGACGTGTGCTCAAGTATGAAATCCACTTTATTTTTTCCAAGTTAGCTGGTGTTAGCTAAGAAAGTCTCCCCTCTTTTGCCGACTGTAAATTCCAAGCCCGCGCTGTAGCCGCACTGCAGCATCATTTGAAATATTTCACAGTTTGAATGGCTATCTGTCAGACAGAGAGCTATCTGATTGGCTATCTATCAGACAGAGAGCCAATCAACTGTGAAATATTTCAAATGATGCTGCGGTGGGGCTACGGGTCTGGGTATCATCGGATAATTCGTCATTCATTTGCAATTCAAAAACTAAAAAACGGCAAATCTGTTATTTGTTTCAAAACAAAAAACAAAAAAAGTTTTTGGTGTCAGAATCAAATAACGAAAAACCAATCAAAACCGGCCCGTTTTTGGTTTTGCCGATTCGTTTTATCGTTATTCCTTTTTGGATTGAGTATCGAACAGGTCTGCGGACATCAAGACAGCGACTACATTAGCCTACCCATGATCCTCAGCGACCGTTGCTATGGTGAAGACGCCAGCGACAGCCGCGCGTGTGTGTAAACGGGATGAAGACGTGGTTATAAAACTGAACTTTACATTTCAAATCCCTCATTTAAACCCTACATTTCATGAGCAGTTTCAGCACACACAGAATGGTAGTTTATGTTTCACCCCTGGCCTTTTCCCACTTATAAACAAAAAAAACTTAAAGTCTGGGATTTCAAATTCACTTCTTCCCTGGGGTCCGTAAAATCTGTTTTTTTTCATTGAAAGAACATCATCAAACAGTTACAACTACGTGGTTTTATGATAGCAGCGTTCATAGCAACCACCATAACAACGATAGAAAGCCTACAAGAATCTCCGTAATAAATCTGTTTACAGAATAGCATAGCTTTGAAATGGGCTATAAAAGTTGAAATGAAATATTGACTGTACAAAGGAAATATGGACTGTGCTATGGACAAAGAAACGAAGTGTATGAAATATATGAAAGTGACAAGAGAATAAATTAAACATAAATAATTAATAAATAAAATTAATAAATAATTACATTATGTAACAATGGAGGTTGAATAAAATGCACAATCTAAAGTCCAGTTTGATGAATATTACGAAAGTGAAAGTGTAGGGCTTAAATGAGGGATGTGAAACGTAAAGTTCAGTTTTATAACCCCGTCTTCATCCCGTTTACACGCGCGCGCGCGCGCGTGCTCACGTATGCACGCACGCATGCACAACGCTGGAGTGCTTCATAGGATGCCGTGAGTCAATATTAATTGAGGATGACTTCTTTAAGAAAGATCAATTTATATTAAATATACTCAGCCACATATTCATGGCAATATATAATTAAATGAGAAACTTCACATTTTACAATCACAGGCTATAAAACACCTTTTCTTAACAGAGATAGTGGCGTTTGGATGCAGGTTGCGGTGGACGGCGGCAATTTGAAATGGAATGAAGCCCACTGACGGGGGACAGCCCAAAACAGTAGTTGAACGCGCCACATCCGCCCACAACACCATGCTCTTCCACTATGAAAACCTGACAAAACTTTATTTCTCCGAATCGAAGGAGAAATAATTATGACTAATAGATAAACCTTTTGTATTGTTGAGTTACTAAGAACACACTGGTGTTTTGTATTGAGAAATGTTAAAGATATCATTAAGAGAAAACCTTAACATGGTCACAGTGAGGAAAACACTTCCGGCCGGCGGGTATTCCGGTCAACCAATCGCAGAGCTTCAAATTCTGTTTACTGCACAGTTTATGGCTGATTGAATTTACTATACATACACACATTATTTTCCTTACAATTCAATGTACAGTACAGTACGTTGGTTGATCCCGATCATGACCAATAATCTGCAGTACTACATAATGTTATACTGACTACATGTTAAGGCTGTCGCTGGCGTCTTCACCATAGCAACGGTCGCTGAGTAGGCTAATGTAGCCGCTTCCGCTATCGTACAAAACTGACAAAATACTTGATTTCTCAGAATCGAAGGTGAAATAAATAAAACGGATTTCCATAACCATATCAAGGACGCCTTCATGTTTTGTGTAGAGAAATGTGAAAGATATTAAAATCGACAGTGAGGAAAATACTCATATGTATCCTCTTCGGTCCGCCCACCGGACAGGTAAAATTAAAATAAAGATATAAAAACAAGGATAATATCTTGTGACTGCTTTAGGCGCGAAACTACTTCCAACCGAAATACAATAGTTTGAAAGTCGTGCAGAGTGTCATGGAAAATATGGTGTCCGTGTACACGAATACATATAAAAAATAAATTGATAGATTAAATTTCATGACTAATTCACGAATGCTATGAGACAGACTGGCTTTTCACTGTTGCTGAATATGAACACAAACGAGACGCTGCAGGTTTTCTGTGAAATATACACATCCAGAGCGTTTTGGAGTCAGTTTAACTCTGAATATCGAGACGAACAAATCAGCTTTCTTTCAGCTTCTGGGGTAATCTGATGTTCAGTCAGTTAAAATTATTGGGGGGGACATATTTCCATGTTTCATATATTGAGGTCTAAACTGTGTTGACGGATGGTTGGTTTATATATCATAATATAAATGTCCTTTATGAAATTAAGACTGTGTAACGTGTTAGTATACTGTACATGTCCGGCAGAAAATATAACAGTGCTGCTAATTCTCGAACAGTTTCACGAGGTTTTTCTGTTCCTCCGTCGCGACTGCTTGCATGGTGAAAGACAGACAGACGCTGCATCTCAACTGCTCACGTGTGCCACCTGGTGCTTATTGTTGCGCACTGCAGCTACTCCTGGATAAATTATTTCACCCCTTTCACTGTGGACGTGGCATTGAAATGAGTGACACCTGTATGTGAAATGGTAACAACAGTTTGGTAACACGTGGGCACTTTGCTTGTCACTTCTGTGACTGTTAATAAATTCCTGACCACATAAAATCCGGACGCAAATCATATGATGCAATTTATGAATATGCTATATTCATAGATAATAAATTACAAAAGATAAAATTTTGAAAATTGATAAAACATCATTTGTTTGCACAGTTCGTTCTGGTGACAGCAAGTGGGACTGTGCCCCAACGCAGAATAGTATCTGGATCTGTCATTTCTGGCCTTTTCCCACGTACTGGGGCTCCAGTAGTGGTGTTTTGCGAGGATAACAGCAGAATAAGCACTTTCAATGTCATGGTGCAGAAATTAGTGGTTTTTCATCAGATCAGAACCAGAATCATCCAACAATCACTAATTTCATGAGCACTTTCACCTTGCACACAACACTAGTTCATAATCTCTCTTTTGGCTGCTTTCCACTTATTCTGCATCAAAAAAGAGTGTTTTGCCAGGATAAAAGCAGGAAAGGTCATTCCCATGTCATTGTACAGAAATTACTGGTTTTTCATCAGATCTGAACCAGAATCATACAAAATCACTCATTCTATATGAAAAAAATAGTGTTTTTGCAAGGACACCAGCAGAAAAGGTACTTCCCATGTCATTGAGTAGAAATTAGTGGTTTTTCATTAGATCTGAACCAGAATCATCCAAAATCACTACTTTCATGTGCACTTTCACCCTACACAGAATAGTAGTTCATAATCTGTCTTTTGGCTGTTGTCCATTTATTCTGCATCAAAAAAGAGTATTTAGCGAGGATAACAGCAGAAAAGGTCCTGGCCGTGTCATAGAGCAGAAATTAGTGTTTTTTCATCGTATGTAGACCAGATCATCCAAACTCACGAAAAAACACTAATTTCTGCTCTATGACACGGGAAGGACCTTTTCTGCTGTTATCCTTGCTAAATACTCTTTTTTGATGAAGAATGAGTGGACAACAGCCAAAAGCGAGATTATGAACTAATATTCTGTGTAAGGTGAAAGTGGTCATGAAATGAGTGATTTTGGATGATTCTGCTTCAGATCTGATGAAAAACCACTCATTTCTGCTCCATGACATGGGAAGTATGTTTTCTGTTGTTATCCTGGCAAAATACCCTTCTTTGATGCAGAATGAGTGATTTTGGACGATGAAATTAGTGATTTTGGATGATTCTGATTCAGATCTGATGAAAAACCACCATTTTCTACTCCATGACATGTGAAGTGCCTTTTCTGCTGTTATCCATGCAAAACACTGCTTTTGGAGCCCCAGTACGTGGGAAAAGGCCAGAAATGACAGACCCAGATACTATTTTATGTATGATGAAAGCGCCTTTGAAATGAGTGATTTTGGATGATTCTGGTTCAGATCTGATGAAAAACCACTCATTTCTGCTACATGACATGGGAAGGACCATTTCTGCTGTTATCCTGGCAAAACACTCTTCTATGATGCAGAATGAGTGATTTTGGATGATCTGGCCTATATATGATGAAAAACCCCTAATTTCTGCTCTATGACATGGGAAGGACCTTTTCTGCTGTTATCCTGGCAAAATACTCTTTTTTGATGAAGAATAAGTGGACAGCAGCCAAAAGAGAGATTATTAACTAATATTCTGTGTAAGGTGAAAGTGCCCATGAAATGAGTGATTTCGGATGATTCTGATTCAGATCTGATGAAAAACCACCATTTTCTACTCCATGACATGCAAAGTGCCTTTTCTGCTGTTATCCATGCAAAACACTGATTTTGGAGTCCCAGTACATGGGAAAAGTCCAGAAATGACAGCTCCAGATACTATTTTATGTATGATGAAAGCGCCTTTGAAATGAGTGATTTCGGATGATGTGGTCTACATATGATGAAAAACCACTCATTTCTGCTCCATGACATGGGAAGTATGTTTTCTGTTTCTTTCTTGGAAAAACACTTTTTTGATACAGAATGAGTGATTTTGGGATGATCTGGCTCATATATGATGAAAAACCACTAATTTCTTCACCATGACATGGGAAGTGCCTTTTGTGCTGTTATCCTTGCAAAACACTGTTGTAGAAGCCTCAGTACTACCATTCTGTGTATGATTTAATGCTCATGAAATGAGTGATTTTGGATGATTCTGGTTCAGATCTGATGAAAAACCACTCATTTCTGCTCCATGACATGGGAAGTGCCTTTTGTGCTGTTATCCTTGCAAAACACTGCTTTAGGAGCCTCAGTACTACCATTCTGTGTATGATTTAATGCTCATGAAATGAGTGATTTTGGATGATTCTGGTTCAGATCTGATGAAAAACCACTCATTTCTGCTCCATGATATGGGAAGTATGTTTTCTGTTTTTATCTTGGAAAAACACTTTTTTGATACAGAATGAGTGATTTTGCATGATCTGGCTCATATATGATGAAAACCCACTAATTTCTGCACCATGACATGGGAAGTGCCTTTTATGCTGTTATCCTTGCAAAACACTGCTTCGGGAGCCTCAGTACATGGGAAGAGGCCAAAAATGAAAGATCCAGATACCACTCTGTGAATGATGAAGGTGCCCATGAAATGAGTGATTTTGGATGATTCTGGTTCAGATCTGATGAAAAACCACTAATTTCTGCTCCATGACATGAGAAGTACCTTTTCTGCTGTTATCCTTGCAAAACACTGCTTTAGGAGCCTCAGTGCGTGGGAAAAGGCCAAAAATGAAAGATCCAGATACCACTCTGTGAATGATGAAGGTGCCCATGAAATGAGTGATTTTGGATGATTCTGGTTCAGATCTGATGAAAAACCACTCATTTCTGCTACATGACATGGGAAGGACCATTTCTGCTGTTATCCTGGCAAAACACTCTTCTATGATGCAGAATGAGTGATTTTGGATGATCTGGCCTATATATGATGAAAAACCCCTAATTTCTGCTCTATGACATGGGAAGGACCTTTTCTGCTGTTATCCTGGCAAAATACTCTTTTTTGATGAAGAATAAGTGGACAGCAGCCAAAAGAGAGATTATTAACTAATATTCTGTGTAAGGTGAAAGTGCCCATGAAATGAGTGATTTCGGATGATTCTGATTCAGATCTGATGAAAAACCACCATTTTCTACTCCATGACATGCAAAGTGCCTTTTCTGCTGTTATCCATGCAAAACACTGATTTTGGAGTCCCAGTACATGGGAAAAGTCCAGAAATGACAGCTCCAGATACTATTTTATGTATGATGAAAGCGCCTTTGAAATGAGTGATTTCGGATGATGTGGTCTACATATGATGAAAAACCACTCATTTCTGCTCCATGACATGGGAAGTATGTTTTCTGTTTCTTTCTTGGAAAAACACTTTTTTGATACAGAATGAGTGATTTTGGGATGATCTGGCTCATATATGATGAAAAACCACTAATTTCTTCACCATGACATGGGAAGTGCCTTTTGTGCTGTTATCCTTGCAAAACACTGTTTTAGAAGCCTCAGTACTACCATTCTGTGTATGATTTAATGCTCATGAAATGAGTGATTTTGGATGATTCTGGTTCAGATCTGATGAAAAACCACTCATTTCTGCTCCATGACATGGGAAGTGCCTTTTGTGCTGTTATCCTTGCAAAACACTGCTTTAGGAGCCTCAGTACTACCATTCTGTGTATGATTTAATGCTCATGAAATGAGTGATTTTGGATGATTCTGGTTCAGATCTGATGAAAAACCACTCATTTCTGCTCCATGATATGGGAAGTATGTTTTCTGTTTTTATCTTGGAAAAACACTTTTTTGATACAGAATGAGTGATTTTGCATGATCTGGCTCATATATGATGAAAACCCACTAATTTCTGCACCATGACATGGGAAGTGCCTTTTATGCTGTTATCCTTGCAAAACACTGCTTCGGGAGCCTCAGTACATGGGAAGAGGCCAAAAATGAAAGATCCAGATACCACTCTGTGAATGATGAAGGTGCCCATGAAATGAGTGATTTTGGATGATTCTGGTTCAGATCTGATGAAAAACCACTAATTTCTGCTCCATGACATGAGAAGTACCTTTTCTGCTGTTATCCTTGCAAAACACTGCTTTAGGAGCCTCAGTGCGTGGGAAAAGGCCAGAAATGACAGATCCAGCTACCATTCTGTGTATCATTAAAGTGCTCATGAAATGAGTGATTTTGGATGATTCTGGTTCAGATCTGATGAAAAACCACTAATTTCTGGTCCATGACATGGGAAGTATGTTTTTTGTTTTTATCCTGGGAAAAAACTTTTGTTTGATGCAGAATGGATGATTTTGGATGATCTGGCTGATATATGATGAAAACCCACTAATTTCTGCACCATGACATGGGAAGTGCCTTTTGTGCTGTTATCCTTGCAAAACACTGTATTAGAGCCTCAGTACATGGGAAAAGTCCAGAAATGACAGATCCAGATACCATTCTGTGTATGATGAAACTGCCCATAAAATGAGTGAGTTTGGATGATTCTGGTTCAGATCTGATGAAAAACCATTAATTTCTGCTCCATGACATGGGAAGTATGTTTTCCGTTGTTATCCTGGAAAAACACTTTTTTTTGATGCAGAATGAGTGATTTCCATATATGATCTGGCTTATATACGATGAAAAAACACTAATTTCTGCACCATCACATGGGAAGTGCCTTTTTTGCTGTTATCCTCGCAAAACACTTTTTTTTTTGAAGCAGAATAAGTGGACAACAGACAAAAGAGAGATTATGAACTGCTATTCTGTGTAAGGTGAAAGTGCTCATGAAATTAGTGATTTTGGATGATTCTGGTTCAGATCTGATGGAAAATCACTAACTTAGTGGTTTTTCCACGATGCTGCAAAACAGCCATGTCTGAGGTCAAATGAGTGGGAAACGGCCAGAAATACAGACACAATAAGCTATCATAGTGTATATGATATAACTGCTCATAAAATTATTGATTTTGCATGATTCTGGCTCAGATCTGATGAAATACCACTAATTTCTGTGTCTTGAAAGTGGAAAGGCTTTTCATGCGATGATGCTGCAAAACAGCCATTTTTGAGGCCGAATCAGTGTGAAACACCAGGAATGACACAAGAAGTTATATTTCTGTGTATGATGAAATTGGTCATAGAATTACTGATTTTGGATGATTCTGACTCAGATCTGATGAAAAACCACTAATTTCTGTGAGGCAAAATAACTGTTAACAACTGTTAAAGCATCCGTTGCATATATGATGAAACTACTGACAGAATCAGTAATTTTGGATGCTTTTCGCTTAGATCTGATGAAAGTCCACTAATTTCTGTGCCATGACAGTGGAAAGGCTTTTTATGCAATGATGCTGCATAACATTGCTTTTTGAGGCAGAATAACTGTGAAATGGCCAAAAATGACAGAAAAAGCAACGATTGTGTGTATGATGACTTTGTTGCAGACAGTCTCCATTTAGAGGGCTACAATATGTTCAAACGCAACAGACACTTGTCCAACACAAAAGTTCTACAAATGGCCAACAGAGGTGGTGGTGGAGTTGCTGTCTATGTGAAAAACCACTTTCAAGTGCGTGAAAAACAGTACATACATAATGTAACTGACCTGAGTTTTTGGCTTTAAAAGTTGAAGCCCCAGTAACTGCAATGATTGCAACTGTGTACAGACCTCAGACTACAGCTTGACAAGCTACCTGTCAAACCTATAAAGGCCTTTTGGAGTCATTGGAGATCATGGTTTGTCACCCTATCATTGTCTGTGGTGATTTCAATGAGAATCTCTTATCAATTGCAAAGAAGCCAATACTGGAGCTGTTTCAGTCTAGGGGATATGTTCAACTCATCGCTGCTACAACCACAGACACACACACTGCTGGACCTCATTTTCATGTCTCAACTACAGCATTGTCTCCATTCTGCTGTCATGAAAACCTATTACAGTTATCACAGTCCTGTATACTGTGTCATGTCCTCCAACAGTTCATAAAGCCTGTCTCATCTCCAATGACCTGTTCGAAGCAATTTAATCCAGTTAATTCAGCTTTTTAATGTTTTGATGACACTGTTGTTGCTTCTGACTTTCATGGGATGTTACTATAACATTGTCATTTACATTACCTTCTTTCTTCAGGCAGCCCTCCCTTGTGGAAAACCTCAGGTATGCAGAGAGAGCTAAACACTGAAAATAAGCTGAACATCATGCAGCTTTCCAATAACTGATGCAAAATAGCAATAGACAGAAAATGTTTTTCTGCCCTGCAGTACTGTTCAAGGTATTTGATTATTGTGTATTGTGTAAGTTTAAAACATGTTCTGTTTCATAGTTATCAGTTTATCATACGAACCTCCTATTTTCTGTTGTTAGGACCAGCTTAGTCCTCCTACCTCCACATCAACATCTGTACATCCATCCATCATTTTTAAGAGAGTGACTCATCTGTGTTGCATCAAGCTCCTCCCTGAACAAGTCCTACAGGGAACACATTTTTATGACCTTTGTTACATTTTGTTATGTTTGTAGAAAATATTCCTCTTTGACCAGAAAAACACTGTTTGTGCATGTTTGTTGCATGAAGAACTACTGGAATGTCAGAAAAGAAAGTTCTGTTTTTCTTTTTACTCTTTTTAAGGCCTCTCCTCCTCCATGTCACTGTTGAGACACTGCCCTCACACCAAACATTGACTGGATAATTGGAAGCTGCAGTTCTACAGCAACTGGAAAGGTTATATGGTGGCAGCCCTTTACATCTTCATGCTGACACTCTGCTCCATGGACAGTTTTTTTTTTAAATGGACAGATTCAACAAACAATACCATTACAGAACATAGTTCACTCATCCACAAAATGACTCTAAAGATAGATTAGTTACTTCAGTTGCCACATGCAACTGATCTGAGAAACTTGGAGAGAGAACACATTTTAAAATAATAATTAGAATATGCTTTCAGCTGACAGGTATGTGAAAGTTTTCCACATTTTTCTACTTTGCTTTGAAGTAATCTAAACCCTGTGGCATAGAAAGCAGTCTAAAATTTTAGCCCTGTGAAGAAAATACCCTGAGCTTTGGCTCTTCTGGCTCTACTTTGGCCTACTGTAACTTAAAGCCATGATCTAATGGGGGCATTAGCCGAGGTCTAACCATGATGTGAAAAGCCTTTCATGGTAGGGCTGAACAATATTGCAAACCACTGAAACTGAAACATTTGTATTTAAATTGTTTCAACGTTGGTCAATGACACCACTTAATTACACTCTTTAATATTTACCCATGGATCTTGACTGAGAATAATATACAATATTCTACAATTTTATACTGCTATATGATAATATATAAAATCATAAAAACAATCAAGTGAATGAGTGATGGAAGGATGTGTAGATATATTTTAGTGGCCTAACAATGCATATTTGCACATACCTAGTACTACTGACAGTGACAACTGTTGTTCAACCCTGCCTTAAAGACTATTTTTAAAACAATTGCTGTTGCATTATGGATTTTTTTCTTCCCTGAGTTAAAAGGGGCCCACCTGTGGGTGAGCATGTCATTAGCCTGATGGCTTACATCATCATCCATGTGATGGACAACTCAAATCAATCTAATCAAAAAAAGATTAAATTTATCGCAATGTGAATTAGATGGACTTTGAAAACTCTCTGTCTCAAAATTCACTTGTTTTTTAATGATTCAAAGTTGATGGAGTGGCTTTTGATAAATCTCTCATCCAATCTATGTGCTTGATGCAAAGTTTGGACTCACTACTTAAAAAAAAAAACAATAAAAAAAAAAGATTATATGAGATTGCTACCTATGATCGACCAAAATTTCACTTAAGTCATCTTGTGATTGTCCCAAATGCCTGCAAGGTGTTACAGAAAAATTAAACTGTAAGGCTATGTGTAAAAAAGAGGCCCCATTACTAATCATTTTCTCTTCAGTTCACTTCATTTGTGCTCAGTTCTTCTCTTCACTTTACATGCACTTTGATTCAGTTTCATTCAGTTCAATGAACTAGTCATTCCTACTCATGCAATGAAATGTTCTTAGTGTAGTAACACAGCTTCCTATTATTGATCCAGATTTAATTAACAAATAATTGTTGTCATCTTTGAAACACTTTGATATCTATTTCTGTATAGGCATTACAAGAGGCTTATTTGTATGTTATATATATGTTTGTATGTATGTTGTACAGTCACAAAACTATGGTCTCTAGGAATTACCTCAAGCCAACAGGTCAGAAACCTCAGTATCATCTTTGACTCAGAACTAAATTTTAAGGCTAATATGGGCTTTGTCATCAAAGCTGCTTTTTATCATTACAAACATCCAAAACCAAAATCCAAAACCAAATTGCGACCATTTTGCTGTCTCATCAGCACTTTAATATCCAGCAAGCTGGACTGGGTGTAATACTCACTTATCTGGAGTATCTAAAAAGTCAGAAATCTGTAACTTTTAAATCAGAACTCTGCTGCCCAGCCCGAGTGATGACTGGGACCAGAAGTAGAGAAAACATTGCATAGCAGCAAGCACTGTCTTGTGTCCTGTGGCACAAGCCATTTACTTTTCAGTAATTAACTTTTTACTATTTCATGACTAAAACCTATGGTGCAACAGCTTTAAGGTTTTATGCTCAGAAATGTTGGAACAGAAAGGATCTGAAAGCAGTTGAAAGTGTTGATGTATTCAAAATGAAAATCTACCTTTTTTGCCTGACTTTTGATTAGAATGTTTTTATTGCCATCATTTATTTTATTTGATCATTTATTTTATTTGTATTCATGTTTAATTCCTCTTTTCTATCATTATCATTTCAATCTAATTGTTAATTAATTTATTTTAACCTCTATTTTATTGTTTTTATTATAATTCTTTATTTCAACATTTTCAACAGTGCATTAGAATCAATATTAGTCTATTATATTAGTTTCAATCATTTGTCATGTCTTATTATCAACTTCTCAATTATCTGAAAAGACCTTTGAATTGCTCCGCAGCTCTCACACAATAAGTAAACATTTGGATAACAATAGTGTGACTGGTTCAACTGGAATGGATATACATTTTCAAGAATATTGGACATTGCATACAGGAAATAACTATCACTTCCTGTATCCACTATGTGTCACTAGAGGGTTAGAGTTAGTGGGAACACCCACTAATTATCAATCAATCAATCAATCAATCTTTATTTATATAGCGCCATATCACAACAGAAGTCATCTCAAGGCACTTTTCACATTGAGCAGGTCAAGACCGTACTCTTTAATTTACAGAGACCCAACAATTCCCCCATGAGCAAGCACTTGGCGACAGCGGTAAGGAAAAACTCCCCTTTAACGGGTAGAAACCTCAAGCAGACCCCGGCTCTTGGTGGGCGGCCATCTGCTTTGACCGGTTGGGTTGAGAGAGATAAAGAGAGAGGGAAAGGGGGAGGGGGGACAGAAGAAAAACAATAACAACAACAAACAACAACAAGCACAAGCACCAACAGCCAGGGAAGGATGCCATCAGGACTGTGAAGGACCGCGAAGGTTCGGCCCGGGAGTCAGGTTTTTCTGTGAGATGAGAAAGCACAAAAAACTCCGGGGAAGAAGCAAAGTTAGTGACATGCATTGATGTTACATGAATGCATACAGATGGAGAGGAGGAGGAGGAGAGAGGAGCTCAGTGCATCATGGGAAGTCCCCCAGTAGTCTAGGCCTATAGCAGCATAACTAAGGGCTGATCCAGGCTCCAAGGCGAGCCTGGTCGGCCCTAACTATAAGCTTTATCAAAAAGGAAAGTTTTAAGCCTACTCTTAAACATAGAGAGGGTGTCTGCACCCCGGACTGAATCCGGTAGATGGTTCCATAGAAGAGGAGCCTGATAGCTGAAGGCTCTGCCTCCCATTCTACTTTTAAAGACTGTAGGGACCACCAGTAAGCCTGCATACTGGGAGCGCAGTGTTCTAGTGGGATAATACGGTATTATGAGCTCTTCAAGATATGAGCTCTTCAAGATATGATATTATATGTCATGTTGCTCTATATCATATGTAGACCACACCATGTAAATGTCATGTAAATCAGATGATGTTTGTTACATAAGGCTGACTTCCTTTTGTCAGTAGGTGGCGCTATGACTATGACTCAATATTGACATGTAGATGTGTTCAGGCCTGGACCCTTATTAAACATGAGAAATTTGGAGCAGATTGGACCATGTAAAGTGGAGTTACAACAACTTCCATTTTAATGCCCCAAAACTGATTGGCATGTCACACCGAGATCATTCCATGAAAACGAAAGGCTTTGCAATTTAGCATCACAAAGGTATTTAGATATCACCTACCAAATTTGAAGTGGCTCGGGTTAAATGGAGTTTGTTAAAGTACAATGCCTGTAAATGGCTTCACTTTGTGAAAAAATAGATTCAAGATGGCTGACTTCCTGTTGGGCTTAGTTTATGGTTCCAAGAGCCTTTTTTTTAAGTCTGGAGATGGTACATCTACCTACCAAATTTCATAAATCTACATCAAAATTAAAAATGAGGGCTTTGACCTTGAATATTGTTAGGGGGCGCTACTGAGGAATTTTGACAAACCATAGTCATATCAATTTCCGAGTTTCGCCACTTCTGATATTTGTGCCAAATTTTGTGAGTCTTCAAGCACAGCTAGTACCTCAAGAACAGCTTCCTGTGTCATGGCGAATAATGTGTCACCATGGCAACAGGATTTGATGAACACTGAAAAGCTTCACTATTTAGCATCATCAAGGTATTACAATGTAACTGATCAAATTTTAGGTAAATGGTAAATGGACTGTACTTGTATAGCATCTTTCTAGTCTTCCGACCACTCAAAGTGCTTTTCACACTACAAATCACATTCACCCATTCACACACATTCATACGCTGAATGGGTACAGGGGCTACCATGCAAGGTGCCAACCTGCCCATCAGAGGAAACTAACCATTCACACACACAGCCATCAGGAGCAATTTGGGGTTAAGTGTCTTGCCCAAGGACACATCGACATGTGGACTGGAGGAGCCGGGAATCTAACCACTGATCTACTGATTAGTGGATGACCCACTCTACCTCCTGAGCCACAGCCGCCCCCCCGCCCTAGGTGGATCTGGCTAATCTGCTAGGAGCAGATAACTTCCTGTTGCCAGTAGGTGGTACTATGACTATGATTCACTCACTAGACCCTTATCAAATATGTGAAATCTGGGAAAGATCGGACGATGTGGAGTTGAGTTACAACACTTTCTTTTTTGATGTCGAGACATATAGTACCATCTTAAGGCTTTTCTGACCATATCTGAGGAAAATCTGGTTAACATGCAAGACAGAGATTGTAAAAGTACAGCACCTGTAACTTCCTGTTGCCAGTACTTCCTGTTGCACTGTCATAATGTGACTGTCTGAAGGAAGCATAGCCCACGGTTCACCACCAACCAGTTCACCTTTCAAACAGGTTCTCTCCCCTCAGTGACACACCTGCTGAGAAATCAACTCTGATTATTGGCAGCTCCATAGTCAGAAACGTGAAGTTAGCGACACCAGCAGCCATAGTTAAATGTATTCCTGGGGCCAGAGCGGGCAACACTGAGTCAAATTTGGGTTAGGTTTAGTAACTACTGGCTAAGAATAAACGTAAATATGGTATGATTGTCATCCATGTCGGCGGCAACGACTCCCGAGTACACCAATCAGAGGTCACCAAAATTAATGTTGAGTCGGTGTGTACATTTGCAAAAACAATGTCGGACTCCATAATTTTCTCTGGACCGCTGCCTAATCTGACCAGTGATGACATGTATAGCCACATGTCACAATTCAACTGCTGGCTGTTGAGGTGGTGTCAAGCAAACGATGTGGGCTTCATAGATAATTGCCAGACTTTCTGGGGAAGACCTGGTCTGATTAGGAGAGACGGCATACATCCCACTTTGGGTGGAGCTGCTCTCATATCTAGAAATATGGCTGAGTAGACCAAAACCATGACAACCCAGAATTGAGACCAGGAAGCAGAGCTGCAGTCCTACACGCTTCTCTGCGCTTCCATTAGAGCAGTTAGCCACCCAAAACCACATAGAGAGTGTGTCTGTCCCCCAACCACTTAAATCAATTAAATCCAAAGTAAACAAAAGAAGAGTCATTCATAAAAATCTAGTAAAAATTAAAACCACTACTGCAATAGTACAACAAAATAAGATAATTAAATGTGGACTCTTGAACATTAGATCTCTGTCATCTAAAGCTGTATTAGTAAACAATTTAATCTCAAATCATCATATTGATTTATTTTGTCTTACTGAAACCGGGCTGTGTCATGAAGAATATGTCAGCCTAAATGAATCCACTCCCCCCAGTCATATTAATACTCACATTCCTCGAGACACTGGCTGAGGAGGAGGAGTTGCAGCCATTTTCAACTCAAGCCTAATCATCAACCCTAGACCTAAATTTAATTATAACTCATACGAAAGCCTTGTTCTTAGCCTCTCTCAGCCAAAACTTTTGGAAAACTTTACAGCCAGTTCTATTTGTTATAATGTACCGTCCTCCTGGCCCGCACTCTGAATTCCTATCTGAATTCTCAGAGTTTTTATCAAACGTAGTCCTTAGTACAGATGATTATAGTAGGTGATTTGAATATTCATGTGGACGTTGATAATGATAGTCTCAGTACTGCTTTCATCTCATTATTAGACTCAATTGGCTTCTTTCAGTGTGTAAATAATCCCACTCACTTTGTTAACCACACCCTAGACCTTATTCTGATTTATGGGATTGAAATTGAACATTTAATAATTTTTCCACAAAATCCTATTTTATCAGATCATTTTTTGATAACTTTTGAATTCCTATTACTGGATAACACACCATTAGACAAAAATGTCCTCACTAGATGTCTATCTGATAGTGTTGTAGATAAATCTAAGGAAGCAATTCCATCAGTACTGAATTCAATGCCATGTCTCAATACTACAGAGGACTCTTATGTTAACTTTAGTCCCTCCCAAATTGATAATCTTGTTGATTGTGCTGCAGGCTCATTACGAATAACACTCAACTCCATTGCCCCCTTAAAAAGGAAGATAACAAAACATAAGAGGTTAGCTCCATGGTATAACTCCCAAACCCGCAAATTAAAGCAAACATCGCGAAAATTGGAAAGGATTTGGTGTTCCACCAAAGTGGACTAATCTCGCTTAGTCTGGCAAGATAGTCTTAAAACATATAGGAAGGCCCTCTGTAATGCCAGAGCCGCCTATTACTCAGAATTAATAGAAGAGAATAAAAACAGCCCTAGGTTCCTTTTCAGCATTTTGGCCAGGCTGACAAAGAGTCATAACTCTATTGATCCATGTATTCCTATAGCTCTCAGTAGTAACAACTTCATGAGCTTCTTTAATGATAAAATTCTAACTATTAGAGACAAAATTAACCACCTCCTGTCCTCAACAGGCACCGTTTTCTCCCCAAACACAGGCATCTTAGAAACAGCTGTAAATCCTGACATACATTTGGACTATTTTTCTCCAGTCGACTTTTCTGAACTAACTTCAATGATTTGTTCAGCTTAACCATCAACCTGTCTCTTAGACCCCATACCAACTAGGTTGTTTAAGGAAGCCTTACCCTTAGTTGGCACTTCTTTACTAGATATGATCAATCTGTCTTTAGTAACAGGCTATGTTCCACAGTCCTTTAAGGTAGCTGTAATTAAACCTCTTCTTAAGAAGCCTACTCTTGATTCTAGCCAATTATAGACCTATATCTAACCTTCCATTTCTCTCTAAGATCCTTGAGAAAGCAGTCTCTAATCAGTTATGTGACTTTCTACATAACAATAGTTTATTTGAGGATTTTCAGTCAGGATTTAGAGCGCATCATAGAACAGAGACAGCAGTGGTGAAAGTCACAAATGACCTCCTAACTGCTTGTTCTGTGAGATCTTAGTCCCGCATTCGACAATTGACCATCAAATCCTTTTGCAGAGACTGGAACATTTAATTGGCATTAAAGGAACTGCATTAAGCTGGTTTAAGTCCTATTTATTAGACCGATTTCAGTTTGTACATGTTAATGATGAATCCTCCGTGAAGGCAAAAGTTCCACGGAGTTCCACAAGGTTCTGTACTTGGACCAATTCTATTCACCTTCACCTTCACCATAAAGATAAAACTGAAGTTATTGTGCTTGGCCCTAAACACCTTAGAAACACATTATCTAATGATGTAGCTACTCTGGATGGCATTACCCTGGCCTCCAGCACCACCGTAAGGAATCTGGGAGTTATCTTTGATCAGGATATATAACTCCCACATAAATCAAATCTCAAGGACTGCCTTTTTTCACTTACATAATATTGCAAAAATCAGGCACATCCTGTCCCAAAAAGATGCAGAAAAACTAGTCCACACATTTGTTACTTCTAGGCTGGATTATTGCAATTCCTTATTTTCAGGCTGCTCTAACAAGACTCTCCAGCTGGTCCAGAATGCAGCTGCACGTGTACTGACTAAAACTAGAAAAAGAGATCACATTTCTCCCATTTTAGCTTCACTACATTGGCTTCCTGTAAAATCTAGAATAAAATTTAAAATCCTTCTCCTAACTTACAAAGCCCTTAATGGTCAGGCACCATCATATCTTGAAGAGCCCATAGTACCATATTATCCCACTAGAACACTGTGCTCCCAGAATGCAGGCTTACTGGTGGTTCCTACAGTCTTTAAAAGTAGAATGGGAGGCAGAGCCTTCAGCTATCAGGCTCCTCTCCTGTGGAACCATCTTCCAGATTCGGTCCGGGGTGCAGACACCCTCTCTATGTTTAAGAGTAGGCTTAAAACTTTCCTTCTTGATAAAGCTTATAGTTAGGGCCGATCAGGCTCACCTTGGATCAGCCCTTAGTTATGCTGCTATAGGCCTAGACTGCTGGGGGACTTCCCATGATGCACTGAGCTCCTCTCTCCTCCTCCTCCCCTCCATCCCCCCCTTTCCCTCCTTCTTTCTCTCTCTCAACCCAACCGGTCAAAGCAGATGGCCGCCCACCAAGAGCCAGGTTCTGCTTAAGGTTTCTACTCGTTAAAGGGGAGTTTTTCCTTACTGCTGTCGCCAAGTGCTTGCTCATGGGGGAATTGTTGGGTCTCTGTAAAATAAAGAGTACGGTCTTGACCTGCTCTATGTGAAAAGTGCCCTGAGATGACTTTAATGTGATTTTGCGCTATATAAATAAAAATTGATTGATTGATTGATTGATTGATTGATTGATTATGTACTCCGTTCATGCTCACACTTCAAGCTTATTCCAGTCTGGCTAGACTTAGAGTTGACTAGACAAAGCTAAGCTGTGTTAGTGGAATGTCTTGAGCCTCAAGTGAAAGTTGTTGTTAATTCTAGCCAGGCTTTTTCAAATAAGTGCAGCTTTCTTTAGCTGTGTTGATGGAACATCCCTCTGGTTAACTTCAGAGGATTGAATCACATCCTGTCAACACCCTGACTACTGACCAATCAGATCCCTGGAAAAAAAAGAGTCATCTTTCCAACAAGACCTTGACATGGACAAAAGTCCTGAGTTTACAATAAAGTGACAAGTAAAAAAGAGCAATATATTTTTATGGGTCAATGGAAACAGTTTATTGTTCTGTTTGTTAGAAACAGAGCTTCTAACAAACAGAGAGAGACTTAACAACACTAAACACACAATGATGATTTTAACTGCATTTTAATTGTACAAACTTTTTTTTATCCCCAGAGTGAATGCTGACAGTGTGGATGATGACATGATTTACACTCTGATTCCATCACTGCAGCTCAGAATAACATGAGACAACTGTCTGATGATAATTGAAAATAAAAATGCCTTTTATTAGAAAAATAATCCACACACTGACGTATTCAGAATGGTATCTTCATCATCCAACTAAATAACAAAAAAACATTCACTCTATAGTTAAGTCATATATAATAATTCCGACATGTATTTAAAGCCTTAGCCTACTTTTAATATGTGGAATTTTTTCTAGTGTTTCTCCATCATCTTATCCTGCTGTATGATTACAGGCTACAATTTACATTTCACTTCACTGACCATGACTTTTTGCTGTCCCTAAAACATAAATGTTCCAAAGGTACTTGGTATCACCATTTCATCTCATATCATATGAAGTACTTCATTCATGGTTCTGATGATGTCACTTGTAATTAACAATCCCGCCTCTTTCACGTGAATGTGCTCGTACCTGGATGAAAATCCAGAGTTGACTGAGCTAGTTGATAGCCAGCTTCATAGTACCGGTGATCTGAACGGCCAATGTTAGGCTCAGTGAAGCCCGCTAATGAAAAGACATCTTGGGTATGTTGAACTTGCTTTGTAGTACAAGCCCTATGTGTCATGTGAAAGCTTTTTAGCACATGTGTGTGTGTGAACGTGGAAGATCCAGGAGCTAAAGAGTCAGAAATGTCTCTCAGGAGTTGGTGGAGGCCAAACCACAATGAAAAGCAAATTGAATATTGATATTGATGGGTAATAATGTTCTGTGTCTGCTGGATTTGCAAATAGGCAACTGTTTGCCAACACATTCACCATAACAACTTTATTATGTGATACTATGTCAGATGTCAAATTCTGCTAAGGATATCATGTGATATAACTGAAAGTTCAAAAAAGTAGTCAATATAAGATGTTGTATTTTTACTGTTGGGTCTCACCAGCCGACCATGTTTCAAGACTCTAAGAAAAACAGTCCCTGGTTGTTTGCACCCAAGTGTGAACTCCACCCATGGACCCAGGTTAACAAAACTAGAGGTTCCCCTCTTCTCGCTCTCTTTCCCCTCACAGCTGCTGTGGGAGCAGCTCTGCTGATCAGCTCTCTGCTCTCTCATGTGGCCTGCTCACAGCAGACACACAGAACTCTTTTCTTACAGCAGAGGACATGAGAGCCTGCTTAAGACTCAGTAACTAAGTTATCTAGTGCCAGCAGCTACCACACAAGTCTGCTAGCTGATTTAACAAGCACAGCCACTAAGCAAAGTTAGATTGCCGCTAACTCTATAAGGACTGTACAAAGGACTGACCTGGGCCTTCTGACCTGCACGAGTGGAGCACCGACTACCAAGCAAAGCCTGCATCCTTCAGCCTTGGAGCTAAACTCTTCTCAGCCTGACTCATCCACAGATTTGCCAGCTAAGAAGCAGAACACCACAAAGCATCTCTTTCTCCATGGACTCGGTAACAACTGGGCATAGTCTAGCAACATATAATGTAGCATAGCATGGCTAAGCATAGACTGTTAACTTTGTCGATGTACATGTACTGATTTTGGTTTAACGCTGTCCACTAAGTTTTATTGTTGTGATGCATCTCCATTGTTAAGAGTCGGCCAGATTGTCTGCATGCCTTGTGCTGAGTCACTGGGTGACTTCAGCCATCTTAGCAATGTCCCATCGTAGCAATTATCTTTGATAATCATTATGCTGATTGTCAAACTTGAAGCCAAGGCCCAACATTACTTTGCTTGTTACACTGCCCCAGAAAGGCCAAAAAACAATAAATGCAGCTTTAAAGACGTAATGGGTCTGATTTGAATATTACATGTTTCTTTTTGCAAAGCACAGTATAGTATATATATATAAGTATATTAATATGACATATCATTTCACAGACAAACTACAGTATTTAGAGACTCATGCTCTGTTATTCATAATGTTAACTTGCACCTCCTGGTCGACCAATAAAGTTGGTTTAAAACAGTGATGATCAGGAGGTAGGGAGTTTCTGTTTACATTTCCACGCATCAGAATCACTCAGTCACTGAGAGTTCAATCTCAGTGAGGAAACTGAGACTTTAGTCTGCGGCTGCATCCCACCACCCAGACTGAAAAGTTCACATGGGCTGCAGAGTAGTTTCATTTTCACATTGTGTTTGAACCCTTTGCTCTTACAATGAAAATGCTGCCCCAAATCACTTACAATCACTTACAATCATTTATTACTGTAATACACACCACATGTAATTTTGTGGGGTTTTTTTTGTTTTTTATTCTTTGCTGTTGTTTTTTTTTTTTTTTTTTGAGACTTCATTGTTGGTTCTAGGTGTTAATTGCAGTGGCATTTCAGCACTGAATTTCCCACACAAACCTTGTCAATGAAAGTGTAGGTAATACTGTGAGGGTTGCAGTGCGGGTTTTGATGGATTTTGTTTGCTAAAGTTTAAGTTGCAAGTGGCCTGCAGAGCCATGGTGTTCTTCTGTTTCCAAATAGACTGGAAATGTGGTAGCAGATGCTGAAAGATAATAGAATATCAGTCTGACTCACAGGTTGTAGATATGTTGTGCAAAAAAAAGAAATTAGTCCCAAAACTAGTAAAAAAAAGTGTGTGTCAAGATAGATAAGTAAAGTCTGTAAGCAAAATACATAAGTAAAAACATTTACAAATGCATTTTTCTGTTTACAAACAAATACCAGCCAACGTACATAAACACCTTAGTAAAAGCATCAAAAAAAGTAGTTGGTTTTTGTCATCTGACCATGTTTAAAGTCAAAGTGTCACACTGGAAGGTGTGAAGCTCCTGCCATGACTTCCTGGCTGCATCCTATCACTCTGGGATCTCTCCCCAAATACTCTGCGTCTTTGTAGTCTCAACTCATACAAATTGGGATAACGACACACACTTTCAGACAGTCTCTCTTTGAAGGCATTCATGGTGTTGCACTTTGTTTTATACACAAAAATATGATGGAAGTAAAAGAATCTGCCTTTGGAAAGGTGACAAGAACTTTGTTTGAATTGCACTTTTGTATGCACTTTTTGTTTACACTATTGTATTATGTAACGTCAAAAGTCATGAACAGGAAGGCCACCAATAACAGTGAGACGGCTCACAGGATGTTTTTATGTGCATTGTGCCTGTTGTGGTGAGCCGTTCCCTCACAATTCATCACATTTCAAGAGAGTTTGAAGCTAGCTGAGTTGAACAAACATGAGACAGTGACAAATGCAAAAAGGTCACCCCTGGCACGGGTTTATTGTGACAAGGCTGCTCATAGATTTGCTGCTATGTGATATATTTAAAGGCCTGGTGTTATTGGATCTTCTAGTTATTATCAACAAAGAGACCAAAGCATAACTACAGAGTGCGTGTTCATGATGATGAAGGAACATGTGAGCCAATGTAACAGTGGTCAGTGGGGGCCTGAAGGTTAGAGAAGAGAGCTTGTGACTGGAGGGTAGCCAGTTCCATCCCCTGGACTAGCAAGATAAATCTGGTTGGGGAAAGTGAAGAAGCAGCACTTGCCCTTCCCTCATTACCACCACTGAGGTGCCTTTGGGCAAGGCCCCTAACCCCAACTGCTCTAATGGAGCTGCTCAATGGCCAGCAGATCAGACTGTGGTTGTACTGGGCAGCTTCCAGGTATGAAGGTATAACTGTGTGCATTTCTTTTGCATTGTCAATGTAAATGAAATGAAGATGAAATGAAAACAATGGCCAGTTTAGTTTATAGCAGCTTGAGCTGATTAAACTTCTGTCAAATAACCCAATCCTGTGCGCATGTGTGTGCGGACGCTGCACATTTATCTAAAAAAAGATAAATGGGAAAAGTGTCCATAAGTTTACACAATAAATTTTTATTCAGTGTTGTCCATTAATTCATCATTTAGCAGACTTACATTTCCTTAATGATGATAAAGTGAAATCTGACTGTGTACCAGGCTGCAGCTACATTACATTTTAAATATATTTGTTCAGTTTTAATCTGACGGACAAAACACAGGAGGCAACTGAAGATGAAAATTATAGTTAAACATTTAAAAGATCAAAGACATAGAGATATGACTGTAGCTCACAATCTGATCCAGTAATAATGTCTTTGGTGATTTGTACTTGAAAAGGCGTCGAGGTTAAAATACAGAAGATTTTAAATTTTTAGACATCTATTTATATCTCAGCTCAACAGCATTCAATGACTTTATTTCAGCTACTTCAACAAATGTAGTAAATTTAAACATTGTCTCTAAAATGCTCATTAAACACATTAAGATTATGCTCCCTATTTAAACATCTCACTTTCAAACTACATTCTGCAGCTGCACCACAATCCTGCTCACTCAGCATATTAACATATAATCTACAATATTATAGGAATGATGTCCCATCAGTGCGACCAATCACATCATGAGTGATAGAGATAATTATTCATAGATCCCATGTCTAAAGCTTCATACCAATTGTTTAAATTTAAACCAAGATTACACGTTATGTGCAATAAACATTTCAGCACAGGAGCTGCTCTAACAAACTAACAGCTGTCTTGTGCACAGAGTCACAGAGTTATGACAGAAGGACATGCAGAGGTTTTATTCTGAGCTGTGGATGAATTCACGCTGTGTAATATCTGAATGTGAGAGAAAAAAAAGCTATTCAAAGAAATGACTGCTGCGCATAAAAGCAGTAACTTTAGAAAGTCGTCGAGTAACTAAACTAATATCCAATCAGGATTTAGATTCTGACAGATAGTAAACCTCCGCTAATGAATGCGCTTTGATACGGACTGAATGAATGAGGAAATGAAACAGTTTGTCCGGCTCTGTAAGAGGGAGGAGACAGAGAAAAACTCAGGGTTTGTTGAAGAAAACCTGCCAGCGAGCAGGTTAGTTTCACAGAGTCAATTACTGCGGTAACTGACCCCATGTTTAAGTTAGCTCTCTTTCTGAAACTGAAAACCCAGTTTCCCTCAACTCAGGGTCAACAAACTCAGAGTTTTCACTAAACTCGTTTTCTGAAATAGGCCCCTGGTCATGTACAGCACATTCTCCCTCTGTTGTCTCAGATACTGCAGCACACAGCCATGTGGGGTCAAAGGTTTGTGGGTCAGATATTTCTGCAGAGCATGCTTGTGTATGCAAACTGACAAGGTACAATATTTATAGAACTACTGGAAGTTAACAGTACCTGAAGATCACACAGGGGTCAATCACAACACTAATTTCTGACAACAAACATCATCATTCTTTGAAGAAGTGAGACGGTAGTGTTCTGGATGTTTTGGTCAGCAGTGATGTCACACTTGGCCCGGTTCCCTGTCTGTTCCCTGACATGAATGACATCATTTTTATCTGATTGCTGCTATCACATAGGACTGTTTTTTTCTGTGCTGACCTTGGAATGCAGTCATTCCTTTATTAGTTTAAGATAAGACACCATGGGTTTATATTTTCCTAAGTCCCAGTCATCACCATCCCATCAATCTGCTCCACTGACCTGTTTTGTCTTGTGACTGGCTTGGGTTTACTTTTTGTACTTTACCACCCCAAATAAATATGTCAAATATGATTTGTCTGAATCTTCAAGTGTTGGAGGGAATGTGGACAAACTCATGCAAACAACACCTGCATATTTTGGTCATGTGAAATGTTGAATTCATACTGGATTGGTGTGAAAACGGAAATAGAATATGTTATGAAAATTTCTGTGGGTCCAGATTTGGTTTTGTTTGTCTTAGGTCTGAGGTGTGATGCCTCCTGAAATAATGGATTAAAAGGACAAAGTAGATATGGGTGCCTACACTGAGTTGTGTGTGCATGTGAATAGATATGTAAATGTAAATATACCAAACATACCTCACCCCTTTTCTGATTCATAGACTCTGTCTGGCTTCACTGTATTGACTGCACTTTTTTATTTTTATGTTTTTGTTTGTTTTTCTTTTCTTTTCTCTCTTACTTTTATTATTATTATGTTTGTTTATTTATTTACTTGTTTCCTTCATGGATCACTATTATGCAATATTTTTGATGATTAGTTATTGCTAATGCACATAAAACCCTTGAAGCATGATTAAATTGGGGCTGTGTACAGTATTGTCAACTAACTTAAAATTGTCTCAATAAAGTATTTTTTTAAAAATCCTCTTTTTTACTTTTTGAGAATTTTGTATCAGATGTCCTAATCTGCTTTGGGGGTGGCTGTGGCTCAGGAGGTAGAGCAGGTTATCCACTAATTGGAAGTTTGATTCCCGGCTCCTCCAGTCCACATGTCGATGTGTCCTTGGGCAAGATACTTAACCCCAAATTGCTCCTGATGGCTGTGCCATCAGTGTATGAATGCGCGTGAATGGTTAGTTTCCTCTAATGGGCAGGACTTTGCATGGAAGCCCCTGTACCCATTCAGTGTATGCATGTGTGAATGTGTGTGAATGGGTGAATGTGATTTGTAGTGTAAAAGCGCTTTGAGTGGTCGGAAGACTAGAAAGGCACTATACAAGTACAGTCCATTTACCATTTACCATTCAGACTCTCTTAGATCTAAAACTGGCACTTTCAGTGGTACCGTCTACAGATCACAGCACAGTATTTCTCTGAGACAACATTATTATAGATATTTAAATCTCACTTTCTTATCTGGAGCTTGCGTTGTAACTTTGATCACACCATCCCAGTCAAATGGTTAAGAGAGACACACATGGTGGCACAAAAAGAGTAAAAGGGCAAAAGAAATCTGGAATGGAACAGCAGATTTTATCACATCACAGCAGCTCAGATTTTGATTTTGGGCTCCATGCCAGCAGTGTTCTCCTGTGACTGTCAAAAACTCTAGTATCTGATTTGTTGTCCTTTATGTAAAAATCTCTTAAATCTGGCACTTTTGTGGGATAAAACAAGGTATAACAAAGTGCATCTAATATGGTTGGAAAAAAGGCTTCCAAACCAGCCCAGGGAGAAACCACAAAAAAAAACTCTGTGAAAACAGACTGGACACTAAGCTCGGGAGCCTGGGGCTGAGCTCTTCACTCTGCTCTTGGATACACAGCTTACATGGGACTAGGGTGGAGACTGTGAGCAGTTATAAGCATCTGGGCATGCACATCTCAGATGATCTGACTTGGTCCATGCATACCATTACATCGGTGAAAAAAGCAAGGCAATGCCTGCACCATCTTAGGCGGCTGAGAAAATTCAAAATCTCCTCAGTGCTGCAAAAAACTTTCTACACTGTTACAATTGCTCTCTGGTTGTTACCTTTCTGGCAGGCATATCGACTCCCTAAAAGCAAGAACTGAGAGATTCAGAAGGAGTTTCTTCCCCCAAGCCATACGGACTATAAACTCTTAACATTTTGCCCACAACTGTCAACTTTTATTACATGGTTGTCCAGTTGTACATCTTGGCTCAGGGAAGGGCTACTTTTAGTTGTTTTTATTAGTGTATTTGCAAATTGTACAATTTTATACTTTCAAATAATTTATATACTTTTTTGTTAATATCTTTTATATTCTATTTTTAGCTATTTTTATTGTGTATCTATTAAAAGGTGAAAAGGTATCAGCACAGTTGGAAACTCCATCTGCTGGAGAAGACAGTAAGATGCAGTTGAGGGGACCTTGGGTTAAGATTATACTTCCACACCTCGCATGATGACACCTGAGCCATGTCCATGACAACTGAACAAACTCCAACCACTGATACAGACCATAAGATACAGTTGAGAGCTCCAGAGTGAACCTTGAGTTAAGATTATTGTGTCAAACTTTTAAACAAACTATTTCAATATTACTATTGTACCATACTGTTAGTGTATATTAATTAAAACATTAAGTGAATATGTATTCATTTTTAATATCTAGTCTTTTTCGGTCTGACAAATATCCTGAGTGATCCTTTAAAGAACAGAATTTTCATCTTGCATCAGTCGCATGAGTTTGACCACTGGACCGTTGGTGTTAATTTCTTATCATATTAACTATGAGATAAGATAAAGATAAGGTTGCGTTGACTCGACAGTACTTCAGGGCTGAGGTGACTGAGGTCTTCTGTATTTTTTCTTGGACTTTGGGGGTTTAGCAGCCTGTGGAGAGTTACAGTTAAACATCTACACATTGTGGGTATTCTATATGCTGATTCCAGTATTTTTTAGATGAATTTAAATTTGACTACTACCAACAAAAAAAAAGAATAAATTAAGAATTCAGGATCCCTCCACCAGAATTGTATTCTTAGCTTTGAAACAACAAGTAGTAACAAGTAACATCATGTTGGGGAAATAAAATGACAGAAAATATAATTATAATAGATAAACTTGGACTCAAATCCTCACTACTTCTAAAATCCCTGCTGTACTTGGCTGTTGGATGAGCTGCCTTCTGTTCTGATCAACTAATGTTAAAATGTCAGTGTTCTTTATTACCATATTACTATTCAACACTGAGAAAAAATACTTGTATGGTCATTTTAAAAAGCTTCTTTCTGGCCTTTCAGTCAGCCTCAGTTCATTTTGGGGGGCGGGAAATATAGTTCATGCAACAGGGAGCAAGAGAAGGCTGCACATCTGACTCAGTAAACATAGCCAGTCAGAGCTTGGAGTGCAATGCTCTTATTTCACCATAGGCCTCTAGTGTATAGCATACCACAGTGTATGGAGCCAAATAAATCAGATATCTGCTCTTCAAACAGATAGCACCTCTCCTCCCTCTCTGCTGTGCTTTCTTTTTCTCCATTAAAGCACACAGACCTTAATCCCCCATAACAAAAACAACAAGCGAAAAAACTGTGCTGTGGTCGCAAAGTATTTTCAAATATAAACCACAGTGCACTTTGTTTTGCAAAATACCACCATGTCAATAGTCAGGCGCCCAGAATGTGATGCCAAGGTCTCTGGGATCTCATGAAGCCTGACATGTTGGTGGGAAGATTGCCACAGCAGATTGGAGGCTGTAATAGAAGTGGAGAGGGACTGTGGGGGAGAAGGAGGCTATTACTTAAAAAAATAGTCCCTGTGAGTGGTTCAGTAAAATTGGATTACTGCTCTGTGAAAAACAAAATGAAAAACAGGCCAATGCAATGCTTCGGCAATAACATAATGCAGCCAAGAGGTCTATATTTCACTCCAGTGATGAGCAACCTTCAGAGCTTATAATCATTCATTATCATCAACATCAACAAGCCTATTTCATTTCAGATGCTGTTATTTTCTCCCTGATAAGAATTATGGATCCTCATTTTGACCTGTGCAGTAAATCCTGTAATAGTCTAAATATCCTATTCCCATTGCATCAGAGATGAAACTCCTGCTGTTACACTACAATCACATAATTTGTGACATTAATCCTGAAATGGTGTAATAGCTGAGTGTGACAGCTTGTTGTTCTATGGTGAGGCACCCAAATTGAGATTACCCACAATCAGAATAACTGGGCACTGATCATCCTGTCAGACAGACCCTTGACAGAGTACAACCCAGCAGCTATAAGAGTAAACTTCTGCCACTGTGCAGTAATCAGTCATTTGTACCATAGACCATACAGAATTTCATTAATGTTGCCCTAAAGTTTGGAGATTTGGTAGATTACTTGTGTTTACACATGATCTCACCGCCTCCCTGAAGAGAAAGAGCAAGAGAGAGAGCCTTGCCATGCATATAGTTTTGGTTTTATTCATCCAAGTTTTTATTAACATTTGTCTGAGATTTTTGCCTCTGCCCCAACACACTGGCAGTAATGAAATTTAGTTTGTGCTAAATATCTGGTGTCATCTCTGTCTAGAGACAATGAGCTGGTTACTGTGGATAATCCACTGTCAACCATTTTTATTTACACTGTGAAGAAACTGAACTGCCATATTTCTCTTTTGGTCATTGCAGTGTTGCTAGATCGGAAATACTAAAGTATCATACCAGAGGCTGAAAATTTTCATATTTTGTGGAAACGCAAGTCATAAACAAGAGAACATGCTGTGTTCACAAACCTGCCATAAAGCCCCACTTTGAAGATGTGCGGTCACAAATATGACTCAACATTTCTAAATTACTAATGTAAAATATCTTATCAAAGGAGGCATATCAGAGTGTGATGTTTAGATGTTGCTCTAGATATCTAGGCAACTGTCCAATTTGTTGTGTCTTTCCTCTATGCTGTAGATGTGAATTTTTAATTTCCCACAGCACTGGAAAGCAGCAATTGATGCAACTTGTGGGATGTAGTGTCTCAGTATGATCAAATTATTGTACATTATTGGACTTTCATCATTATTGATCATACATCACACAGAAGGCAAAATCATTGTACAAATACGATAATTATCTATCTATTTGCTTAACTGTCTTATTGTATTGTACTTTGCAGAATTTAATTAATTTTTATATTGATGTTTGGTGCTGCAACTTGAATACAAATAAATGACAAAGAAGATTTATTTCACAGTTATGTTCCGCTGAAAATAGATAAGTGAATATACACTAGGAAACAGCAGGCAGGTGTAGACACAGAGAAGCAGAATAACAGCAATAATAACAATAACAATAATAATAATAGAGATATGACTAGCAATAACAAATAACAGCAATAGCTGAAGAGAAGGACACCAACAGGAGCGCGCCACTCCCAAGCATATATAAGGAGAATGGTATTGGTCCAAGTACAGAACCTTGTGGAACTCTGTGTCTAACTTTTGCGTGCATGGAGGATTCATTGTTAATGTGTACAAACTGAAATCGATCTGATGAGTAGGATTTAAACCAGCTTAATGCAGTTCCTCTATGACTCTATAAATGTTCCAGTCTCTGTAATAGGATGTGATGGTCAATTGTGTCAAATGCAGCACTAAGATCTAACAAGACAAGTACAGAGAGAAGTCCTTTGTCCGATGCAGTTAGGAGATCATTTATGACTTTCACCACTGCTGTCTCTGTGCTATGATATGCTCTAAATCCTTTTTATTCTCCTCCATTAATGATGAGTAATAGGCGGCTCTGGCATTACAGAGGGCCTTCCTATATGTTTTAAGACTATCTTGCCAGACTAAGCAAGATTCTCTTAGTTTGGTGGAATGCCAAATCCTCCAATGTTTGCTTTAATTTGCGGGTTTGGGAGTTATACCATGGAGCTAACCTCTTATGTTTTATTACCTTCCTTTTTAAAGGGGCGATGGAGTCCAGTGTTATTCGCAGTGAGCCTGCAGTACTATCAACAAGATTATCAATTTGGGAGGGAAGAAAGTTAGCATAAGAGTCCTCTGTAGTATTGAGACATGTCACTGAATTCAGTACTGATGGAATTGCTTCCTTAAATTTAGCTACAGCACTATCAGATTGACATCTAATGAAGACATTTTTGTCTAATGTGTAATCCTGTAATGGGAATTCAAAAGTTATTAAGTAATAGTCTGATAAAATAGGATTTTGTGGAAAAACTATTAAATGTTCAATTTCGATGCTGTAAGTCAGAACAAGGTCGAGGGTGTGGTTAACAAAGTGAGTGGGTTTATTTACACTCTAAGAGAAGCTAATTAAGTCTAATAATGAGATAAATGCAGTGCTAAGACTGATGATTATTGACGTCCACGTGATATTGAAATCACCTACTATGATTACTTTATCTGTGCTAAGGACTAAGTTTGATAAAAATTCTGAGATTTTAGATAAAAATTCAGAGTATGGGCTGGGTGGATGGTACACTATAACAAATAGAATTGGCTTTAACATTTTCCAGGTTGGGTGAGAGAGACTAAGAACAAGACTTTCAAATGAGTTATAATTAAATTTAGGTCTAGGGTTGATAATTAGTTTTGAGTTGAAGATGGCTGCAACTCCACCTCCTCGATCAGTGTCATGAGGAATGTGAGTATTAATATGACTGGGAGGAGTGGATTCGTTTAGGCTGAGACACTCTTCATGACACAGCTAGTAAAACAGAATAAATCAATACGATAATCTGAGATTAGATCATTTACTAATATGGTTTTAGATGATAGTGATCTAATGTTTAAGAGTCCACATGTAATTATCCTATTTTGTTGTACTGTTGCAGAGGTGGTGTTCATTTTTATTAGATTTTTATGAATGACTCCTCTTTTGTTCATTTTAGATTTAATTGATTTAAGTGGTCAGGGGAGAAGTGTATAGGACTGCAGCCCTGCCTCCTGGTCTCAACTCTGGGTTGTCATGGTTTTGGTCTGCTAATAAACTCAGCCATATTTCTCAATATAAGAGCAGCTACATCCAAAGTGGGATGTATGCTGTCTCTCCTAATCAGACCAGGTCTTCCCCAGAAAGTCTGCCAATTGTTTATCGTTTGCTGGACACCACCTCGACAACCAGCGGTTGAATGATGACATGTGGCTATACATGTCATCACTGGTCAGATTTGGCAGTGGCCCAGAGTCCAACATTGTCTTTGCATATGTACACACTAGGAATGTGCAAAGAGTCCAGTATTTGTATTTGTATCTGTATTTGTTGAGGCAGCAAAATAATTTGTATTGGTATTCAAATAAAAGTGGAAAGAGGCTTAAAAATCCTGTTTTTGTTTTTATTGCACTTTAATTTTAGAAAATTAAAGTTACAATTAAAGCTGCAAGCAGCGTTGGTCGGGACCTCACACTCTGGCTCATCGGGATTAGATCATTTTGCTTTTTAAAAATTAGGGATATTTCTTACAAGTGTGGTGTGCTTTTATTTTGAAAGTTTGATTGACATGTGTACTGTCAGGTGTCACAGAAAAATACTCATACATTTGAATGGAGAGTGTGAGCGAACCCACACCTTTTTGAATGTTTACTGCTTCCACATAGTTTTAGATACAGACTTCATTTGAGCTTTAAATGAGTCACGAGACTTTGACCTACAAATCTTTAATTTTTTTAAGTTTTTTTAATCTTTTACTGTTTTTGACATATTAGAGTTTGACTTTTAAAGTCTTTTCTTGCTCCTCCTGTGACTTTATAATGAGTGTGTATTGCGGAAGGTTTCACAGCACTGTGGGAGCGACATCACCAGGAGCAGTTGGAGAGGAGGTTTTTAGAGAACACTTCTTGTGAAATCTCCTCATAAATCCCATTACTTTGGCCAAATCTAACATTAAAAATCATATTTTAGTAGGAAATTTCATGGCGAATCCATTGATACAGGTTTGAAAGTGGTCAGACTTATAGTTTAGACGTCAGCAGCCTCTGTTTGACACAAAGTTCATGCCTCCCCATTGGTTTAGATTGTAAGGTGTGATGTGGCACTGCAACTTTCAGGGCTTATCAAATCCAAACCGTTCAAGTTATTACAAAGTTTTTCACAACTTTTTTTCAGCGCAGTGTCATAAGTCATGTATTAAAGATTGAAGCCGATATCATTAACACTCTCTTAGGAGATAGCGTTTGTTCGGGGTCCAAAATTGGAGCAAAGTCTTATTTTGAAAGTCTGATTGTGGACTTCCTGTTGGATTTAGGTCAGGGGTGTCAGTGTTTACAATGATTTGTAGGTCTTGATGAGACAAATAATTGAGTTGTGGTCTGATCTCTCTACAACATTCCTACAAGCCGTGGTGGCCATTTTAGTTACATAGGTGACGCTAGAGAGCACATTTTGGCACTTTAGGGGTTAAATTTTACATTTTATCAAATTTTTACCAGACCTGATGTGCATGCCAAATTTGGTGAGTTTTTGAGCATGTTTAGGGGGTCAAAATTATATTATAATATTATAAAGAAAGAAGGAAACAAACAAACAAACCCACAAAAAACAATAGGGTCCTCGCCCTTAGGCGCCCTCTGCCTTTTGGGCTCGGTCCCTAATAAGTGTTCATGAATAAACTACCTCACGAAGGAGGTCCCCACACTGAGTCTTGAACTGGAGTCTCCCAGATCATAGACGACTGCGCTGACTACTGAGCTAAAACTTTACTCATCTCCTTATTGCAGACAGACCTATATCTATTTATACACCCATAACACAGAGACAGCACACAGTGTAATGTGTAGGGAAGAACTTCAAAGGCAATTATTGTTTTGCACTTTTCATTTATTGCCTATTTTTTACAACCTAACTTTGTGGAAAGGAGAAGGGGAATAACAGGTTATGGAGAGTCCTTTGAGAGCACTTTGCATGTGTCAGTAGCTCAGTTTTATATCTGGGGAACACCCCCAACTGGTGGATGTGACTCTCCTCATTGAGACATGCTGATAGATGTAACAGCGGAGAAGAGGAGACAGACTGAGATAGCAATGTAACTGACCTGCACGCTGGTATTTAGCATATTTGTTTTTTTCTCCCCAAATACAAATCATTTTTAAAATATTTGTGTGAAACAAATATTCCTAAAAAAACCCCCACTATTTGTGCTTTGCCGAATAACATATTTGTATTCGGGCACAGTCCTAGTACACACTGATTCAACAGTAATTTTAGTGACCTCTGATTGGCGTAATCGGGATTCAAATTTGATTCAATGTCACCCACTCTGGCCCCAGGAATACATCTGACTATGGCTGCTAGTGTCGCTAATTTCACGAGTTGGTTTCTCAGCGGGTTTGTCACTGAGTGGGGAGAACCTGTTTGAAACGTGAACTGGTTAGTGGTGAACCGTGGGCTTCTGCTTGGGGCTATGCTTCCTTTGGACATTCACCCAGCCACCCTGGCTTCCCAGCTGCTCGGGAACTACCAGAGGAGCAGGAGCTATGCTAGTTCCACCCGCACCGGCTACTGTGGGCTGGCTAACTACATTAGCTAATGACTGGTTTTCCATGGTGTGGAGCCACACTTCCAATTCACTGAGCCTCACCTCCAGCACTGCAAATTTATTACATGTACCATTATCACTAAAGGAGAAAGAGGAATAGCTAAACATATGACATACTGTGTAAGAGAGAGCAGGAGAGTGAGAAGGAGAGAGAGAAGCCATCACTAACTGCTTATCTAAGTTAGCTGCTAAGCAAATAACGTAACGTAAAAAGAAATAAGTTAGTAAATAACTAATAACTGTGGGATTAACGAGAAGAGTCGCTAAAAGAAGTGAGAGACCTAAGAGTGCTTGAGTAGAATTAATATACTTAAATATACAGCAGATATTTATCCACAGTAATGAGGAATAAAGCAGAATTAACTGAGTTGAGAGCAGCAAAAACACTATCAGTAAACACAGTTGGCAACCAGAAATGACACAATACATTTACCGCAGCACGTCAGCCACGTCAGGATGACTAGGTAAAAGCCAAATTAAGTTCAGTTCATAACATAAAAGAATCAGAAAAGACAATGGCACAAATATAGTATTATAGCCTGGGGATGCCGTATTTTTAATAAACAAAACCCATGGACTGATATGTTGCCGCTCCTACCTATTCTCCACCCCTCACTTGGCATGAATTGAACACTATTCAACATGGGACAAACCAGATATCTGTTTGGTGCAGTGGAAATTTTTTGGTTACTTACCTTTTGTCTTGTGTGGCCATGTACTGTTTTTTAGTTCAATAAATCAATGTATTTGCATAAAATGTGTAATGTAAAAGGGGTAGCTATTTAAGCACAGGTCATTGTAACCCACTCTGCAGTTTCACTGAGCTATTCAGCTGTTTTTAGCTCATTGTTTTGGTTGGATGCCACTTTTATTCCAATGTTCAGAGCTAAAAGGACTGTGAATATACAGTATGACTTACATTTGTTAAATGGTCAAACTCTAAATGAATGCTAATATTGTGGTTAAGTATAGGCAATTGTTTGCTTGATGGTCAGCCATATCAATTTTGTAAAGTGATGTCAGGGCTGTCAGCTTGTTCCTTTTGTCCTCATAGGAACAACAGGTGATGAATACAACATTAAGTAAAATGGTATGGGATGACTGTAAGTACATTTGTCATATAATATCCTGTAAAACAGTCTGGTTAAGTGTGCACCCTGGGACAGAACACACCAACCACATGACTGCTCATTGTCTAACTGTACATTCAGACAAACTAAAGTGGCAGTTACAATTAATCTGTGACTCCAACATTTATCTTCCAAAAGGATTATATCATATATCAAAAAGCTACAGAGACATTAGAACCAGCGGTGAATCACTAAAGAGCTGCACAGATCAGTTCATCGGATCATTTTCTCCCCGGGATGATGACACAGGACTTGGGCTGCTAGCAGCTGAGATGACCGGCTGCTTTCACCTGGCCAGCCGCTCCTCACATGTCCGAAAACATTGCAACAAACTTACAAACAGGTGTTATTTGAATAAACTGACCATATATTTGGAATCTACACGGTTACTTTCTCACCTGAAAAAGTATTTAGTCTTAATAAAATGAGATATTAACAGTCCTCGAGTGAAAATTACAACAGCTTGGCTCAAAATCTCCGCTGTGACACCTCGCTCTGGGATATCCAATCTGCGTCACATTGCAAGGCACACTGAGTAATGTAGGCCCAGCAAGGGCCCTCCTCCCTATGCCAAAACAGTGACAGAGTTGAAACTGAAAACCAGTGACACTGAAAAAATACTGTGTAAAAAAATAAATAAATCTGTCACTGAAGAAAGACAGACATGAAGAAAAAAATCTGAAATTGACATTGAAAAACACATCATCATGCAAAAAATAAATTATTATTTTAATTAAATAAAATTATTAAATTATTAATTATTATTATTAAATAATTATTAAATAAAATAAGATAATAAAATTGTAAGATTGTAATTTTGTAATGTCTGTGTTTTATTTTTCAGTGGAACTTTTTTCAGTGCCAATACTTGTTTCAGTGCCAATACAACGTTTTCCAATATAAGTGTTTCAATGACAATGTTTACTTTTTAAGTTCAGGTTTTGTTTTGAATGCAAAATTTTATTTTTGATGCCAAAATGTAAATGTCACTGTTCTAGCCCCATAATTTTCTACCTAGACAGTTGCATATTAGTCCTGCAGAGGCGCTGTTTGCTCTAAGGTTCTTATGGGCTGCATGTGTGCGGCGTGTCAGCCGGAAGCCTACCGCGCAGCAGCCCCCGCTGCCTGCAGAAAACGAACTGCGCAGCACCGGAGCACGACAGAGGGGGCTGTCTGCGGGACAGGAAACACGGAAATCCAGACTGACACTAAGAACCACCAGCTCTTGTTCTCAAACGTTACCAAAAACATGACAGCAACTACTATTTCTCCTTTCTTCGAGTACAGTGAAGTCCCGAACAAGGTAAATGACGCCTATCCTGGAGGGTTTATTTACTGAAGAAAATATGCTAACGTTAGCCTAGCCACTTTTCTGACTGCAAGTTTGTGCTAGTTTTTTAGAGCAAGTTACATAAATTAACATGTTTGTTAGCTGTTATAGTGCGTGTCTCTCGGACTCAGCCTCTGTAAACCAGATAACACTAACATAAGTTAAAAACAGGTTTTTGTACCACTGCTGCTAACTAACTTTATAATGTTGGCGCAGTGGCATAACTAAGTTGACTGTTAACGTTAGTTAAAAAGGTAATATGAGTTTGACGCCAAAGACAGTTGTCGATGTCTAATGCCAACCTTTACGCTGAAATAAAGTAACCTAGTTACATGTAAATATGGAGCTGTAGTAGCTTTAGCACCACTTTTAGGACAAACAAAAAGTTGTTTACTCTAACGTCGTGTATTACTTCACGTAACGTTAAATATTCGGTGTTAACTAGCGTTAGCCTGCTCTCTTTGCATTTGCTCTCTGTGTATTAGCGTTGTTTAGTTAACTAAGCTAATATTCAGCGTCATTGTGTTAAGCAGTAAACGTCGTTAGCTGTCGTTTACATTGCTTACTTACTTACAGTTACTTACAGAAACTGAGTTGTTAAAACTACAACCGCTCAGTTTTAGTATCATCTGTGTCAATCCGTGCGTTGTAAGTCCACACGCAGTCACTGAACTGCACAGCTTTCTATTGGGGCCATACGTTTGACAGTGGCTTGTTCCTGCCTTAACAGTCGTGGATGTCAAAATACCACAACAGAGGAAAATATTGCGGAGGTTCATCATATGTTGAGCAATGAAGCAACTGCGTAGGAATAGGCTGAGGGGCTGACTTATGATTTTGTGATCAAACACACTGCATCTTAACCCAGAATGGACTGTACTGTTGAATTAATGTGTGGATTCATGCTATGCCAATTTGTACATGTTAAGATTGCACTATGGACAGGGGTTGCCCAAGTATTTAAACAATGTACTCTTAAAGTTATGGTAAATGTTTCTGTTTTACAGAAGTGCCACTTCTTTGGCTGTAAGGCAGTGTCTCTCAAACACAATGTCAGAGAGGCTGATATGGATACTTTTTTGATACATTTCTATACACAAAGTGGATTATATCATGTCTACACAATCTGTGTGGATACTCGTAACAACAGAATAGAAATGTAAGCTACATTCAGATTCTTGTGATAGGATTATCTGATTATGATACTTAAATTTTCAGATTCTGCCTATCAGTTCTGGTTGCTGTGGAATTGTAGTTCCAATTTGTGTAAGGAAAGAAATCAGAGTATGTTGAAAGCAGAAGCCACTTTATTTTATTTATGCGCTGCCACTAACAGTAACAAAATACAAAGTAACAATTTTTTATAAGTGACTTGAACTCGGAAGGTGAAATGAAGAAAGATGGACATATTCTGTTTAAGTCTGTTGCCCTGTTTAAGTTTGTCTTTAGGGATTATTTTTACTTGCGTTGGATGCTGTGGCACTTGTTGATTCTGGAGCATTATGACTATGTAGGAACATTAAATGCTGCACTACACAATGCTGCAAAAAAATGCTTTCACATTAGACACTAAATTGTGACCCATGCATAACTTCTAATGTAAAGAGAAGCTCATTACATCCAAGCTTTCAGGAACAAAGATTAAAAATCATGTTTCTTAATCACCACTTCTTATTCATGTGGAACCAGTTCCACTTCATAACGGGTTCTTGGTTCGCAACTCTGCTTGTAACATCTTCTAATTGCTATGGCCATGTGAACTTTTGCAGTATAAAATGGGTGCATGACTCAAACAGATGATAAACACAGCACACAGCATTCACCGTACACTTAAATCACAGAGGATGAAATAGTGTGCTTATTCAAGGTTTTCCCTGGATTTTTTTGAGACAAAGGTGGCATAGGCTGGAGAATGTGTGCGATGTGGCATACACAGTTTGTGTCACCTTCAGTGTGCTGTGTGCTTAAGTGGGAAAAAGATGATGATTTGACAGACAAAAGTGTTCATAGAAATTTAAATTTTATACCAAGATGGAGGAAAAAGATGAAAAATAAAGGTTGTGACAAATGACGGTGTCTATTTTGTAAGCCTGGGACGATATGCCTATCGCCTGATTCAGTACTATCACAATACTTGGGTGATGATTTGATTCAGAATTGATTCTCAATTCAAAACAGATTCTTGATTGAATGAATAGAACATGGGGCACTATTTTCAGTCTCTTGCTCCAGATATAAATGGTCTGCTGCTTTTTTTTAAAGTTAACAGCATTAATTAATTAATGAATTAATTAATGTAAAAGCATCTTACAGTCTCCTGCCTGGATGAGAATAACAAAATGAGGGGAGTCAGAGTGCTCTGCTGTTTTGTTATTAACGTTATGTCTCCAGCAGTGGAGAGCAGCCTCTCTGCTGCACTGTTTGCTCTGGGGAAAGCCATCATTGTCTAAGACAATGAGCGGATGCAGGGTTTTTGAGATGAGACAGACTGAGCACCAAGTTATTTTCTTCACCTCAGTAGGTTTAAGTTGTTTAATGCTGCAGTGTGTGGGTCAGCAGGTCTCGTTTGTTACTACTGGAGTTTTGTGCTCCACTCCACTAACGTCAGTGTCTGAGTGACGGTGATGATCTACAAGAAATAATTCTAGTATGTGCGCTGTAGACTGTCCGGGTGCTGCACTGCCCTCGCTGTTGAGTTCCGCCTTTTTCGTTTGGTCAACAACACATGCTGGAATTTTCAACAAAGGCAGCGGCCAGTAATACAAAGGTGGCCCGCCTTTGAGTTAGATAGGCAGGAAAAACCCTGTTAATTGTATTGACTAACTTAAATGTCATTCTTTTTACAGAACAAGATGTTGAACTGCAGCAACAACAGCTGTCTTGGTGGACCTCATCTTACATCTAACTCACGCTCCAGTACCAACCTTTCCTCCTGCACCCCCACTGGGTCCCTGCTGGACAGGAAGGTGGGGGGGGGGCCCTCTGCAGGAGGCCTGTTCCAACGCCGTCACTCAGTCAGCCTCCCTGGTGCAAAATTCAGCCAGAACCAATTTATCAACAGCCTTAAAACAGATTCCTCGGTGTTGTTGGGCAGCAGTAACAACAAGGAGAACCGTCTCCGTGAGCGGTCCTACTCAGAGCTGGGGGACAGGCTGCAGCCTGGTAGTCAGGTGTGCACGGATGGAAGCAGCCAAGTCAACTCAAACCGCTATAAGACAGAGCTGTGCAGGCCCTTTGAAGAGAATGGCACCTGTAAGTATGGTGATAAGTGCCAGTTTGCCCACGGCATGCATGAGCTGCGCAGCCTGAGCCGTCACCCAAAGTATAAGACTGAGCTGTGCCGCACCTTCCACACCATTGGTTTCTGCCCATATGGCCCCCGCTGCCACTTCATCCACAACGCAGAGGAGCGCTGTGGGCCCCCACCCCTCTCTGCCTTCAACAAGATGGAGCGCCCTCGACTGCAGCACAGCTTCAGCTTCGCCGGCTTCCCCCGCTCTGGTGGCCGGCAGGATAGCCCCACTTCTGTCACACCTCCACCCATGTTCTGCACTGAAGACCTGACGGAGTGGCAGAGCAACTCTTTCACCTACTCCAGTGAGGAGCTTGCCAGCCTGTTTGGCCACAGCCTGGGGTCCCCACCTGTGTTTGAACCTCAGGGACCAGCCCGGCCTTCACCGAACACCCCCTGCTTTTTCCAGACCACATCAGAGAGCCCCCCCAGCCCCCCTGACTCTCTTTCTGACCAGGAGGGCTACCAGAGCAGTCAGGGTAGCCAGAGTGGCTCTGAGTCTCCCCTGCTGGATGCCTCCCGCCGCCTCCCCATCTTCAGCAGGCTCTCTGTCTCTGATGATTAAGGATTCTGCATCTCTGGGCTTGAGATGGAGTGATGAGGAAGAAAAAGGGTGAGGGGGGGGATAGAGAGGAAGGTGGAGGCCATTCACGTCCTCTTCTTCTTAGCCCTGTTTACAGGAGAAGCAGACTGTGCTACATTGTTGTAGCCACACAGTCACCTCAGAATATTGGATGCCTCATGATGATTGTCTTTTACTTTTAAGGACACATCCACCCCCGAATTCAGATCAAGTCTCTTCAATACGATGAACAGTTGGTAAACCGCACACTGGTGCCATGGTGGATTGTGAAAAGTAGCTCAGAGATTATGAAGTAGTTTAAATATGACTTATAATGGGCAGTAGCAGTGGTAGTGTGGTCAGTGTGTGTTCCAGTACAGGGTGTCTGTACTGTACTTTGTGTCTTGCAGTGTTCTGTAGCTCCAGACAGCCATTATTATTATTATTATTATTATTATTACTATTATTGCCTGTGCCACAGCCTTTACACCTTCCAGAGGTTTGTGACAACTCAGTGTTCAGTTTGTAAGGATCGGCACTTTAAAAAGAACAAGACAAAGTCAGTGGACAGTTAATTTATAAAGCTGCTGTTGGGTTTTTTCAGGTGAAGGCCTAGACTTTCTTTTTCTCTAATCATACCCAGTTTCCTGTTCTCTCACTTGTGCCATGGTGATTATTTTTTAAGAGGCTTACTCACAGATTGCCTTCCTTCAGTCAGGCTGGAATGCTGGTGCTACGTGCTTTGTTTCATTGAGCTGGTGGCCAGTTCTCTATTTGCTGCAGAGCAAACTGAAAAATCACACCAGAAACTTCAAAGGCCTCCATCCCAATAAAATGGAGGTGAATGGAATGCAGTTTTTGCTACTCATAAATTCATCATAATAAATTTAAAAGGCAGTGTCTTCCAGATCAATCTATATCAGTGTTACTCTGGATGGTGTCCACAGAAAATACTGGAGACAGTTTTCATGCAGACTATTTCTTTGTTAATTGGATTATCCACAGGGTCACTGACAAGTGGGTATTGATTTTTTTTTTTTTTTAAATAATATTTGTCAATACTACTAGAGTAAAGAGAGAATGTTTTCATTTTGTAATTTTGGGTGAACTAACCTTTTAAGAAACTGCCAGCAGACGGTGTTAAACAGCAATTGGCGGGTACCTTTTGACAATTTTCCACCTTTATCTTAAGAGTTGCTTAACTGCTGCAAGGTTTTTTTTTCCTATAAAATATGAGTAGTTCAGCTTTTTCTTTCTGATCAGATATTTCCAGCCCCCCATTGATCAATTCTCTGTCTGAGGCAACGTCAGCTGTTTGAAATCAGATGAGCATAAGCACTCCTTTTGATTCCTCCGTGTTCAATATTATTAGTATTATTATTATTATGTTTTCGTTATTACTAATATCATTATTGTCTAGTTTATTTTCTAAAGCCTTCAAAGTAAGGGCTTTGGTTGTCACTGCTTATTTATCAAAATGTATTTATTGCTGATTCATTTTTATTTTGTATTTATCTGGTTAATGAAACAATAGAATATATATTTTATGTTAAGTTATGATCTTCCATATTAATTGCAAGATTGTGAAAAACTTTTTGTTATATTTTCACAGTTAATATATTATACTGCAATGACATTTTTTGTAACACTTGATTTATTTTTTAAGTGAATCTTTAATTTAAACATTGCACAAAAGTTTAGCATTTTTATTTATTGTGTGCTCCTCCCACATGTTGGACTACAGGTGGAGATTCTCTGTCACAGTCTGAAGGCAATTTCAATGCCCCAGTGTATGCCAGAGGCATCCCTACAAACTTTCACTTCTCAGTGACTGTGAGAGGTTCTGCAGCTGCCATTATCAAGTTGAAATGATGGAAAAACTAATAATAGTAATGAAATGCAAACTAATCAGGTCACTAAACTAGTGGCATACAGTTTAAGTTATGAATGCACACAGGATGCAGGTATTGCTGATGGTTCACACAGGGGTCTTACATGTGGAGAATGTTTGTTTGGCGTAGGGGCCCATTTCCAGGCTTTTCAACCACATTTGGAAATTGCACTAAAGAGTGAGGAAAATATTTTTGTATTCTTGAGATACAGATACATAGAACCATACAAGTCATAGCCTTAGACCTTCTTCCTTTGAAGAATAGCAATTTTACTGGAGAACAATCCTCTACCGAGCATCTGTAAGAATATTCAGCACGATATTGATCAACTGGATTTGATTGAATTCAAAGTGTGGTATAACCCCAGAATGCTGAAAGAGTATTTGTGTGGGAACCCTGTTTACATCTCCACCTGCACTGTAGAAAATGTCAAATTACCAGACTGAAATGCAGAGCATTAACTGCTGCTTCCAGTGTGTTCAGGCCTCAGGAAGAGAGACCTGCAGCTTGTTTCATCCTCTAGAATGTAGACTGGCTCTGGAACAGTCTTGTCCTCATAAGTGTCTTTGACTGGGATGAATTCTCATTTCATTATCATCATTTCATTATCAAAGTCAGTCAGTCAAATCCGTTTCACTCAGTGATTAAAGACAACATTTTAAGCTCTTATTTTGAAAGGATAATAGAAGCTCTTCCACAGTATCATGCACAGACTTACAAGCACTTTGAGTCATGACGATGATGATGTAAAAGTTATTTTTGACCACTTTTTCCTATGATGTGCCTGTAAATACATTCCAGGTTTCCCAAATGTTGTGCCTTCATATTTTTCTATAAATGGAGCGATAAAAGCTTAAAATGTGTTCCTGTAGTTTTAACATTGACACAGGAAAAGGAACTGTTGAATGTATTCTCCAGCAGCCATTGCTGTTCACTACAGTAATTACTTTGTTCATGGTTCATGTTGTAATGACAGATTGCAGTTAAGACCAATAAAACATGTATTTATATTTAACGTGAGTTCCTGTTTGTGACAAATGCTGCTTTACATGACAGCAAACCACAAGGTCTAATCATATTAAATCCTGTTGACAAACATTGGTGTTGTGACAGAACACAGCTGAGGTTTGAGCTCAGGACCATACAGGTGTTTCTGCAGGTTTCAGCCCTTTTACTGCATATCTGAAATTACTGCTGTCCATTTTCCACAGCATGATGTCTTTGTTGCTGTACAGTGTTTTACAGCTTTTTGGAGTGTCTAAAGTGTAGATACACCAATCATTATCTATGGATACGTTCAAGGTGACATATATTATTTTCCCATTAGACGAACACCAAAGAAGTATGTAACTTTCAGCTTCACTGTTGAAGTGTTCTTACTGAATGTGGCTGAAGTTTGTATTGACTCCATCCTCATCCTTCCAGCTCTTTACAAACATCCCTGCCAGATGCCAACACACATGGCATGCTGCCTATCAGTGTGTTTTCTGTCAACCAGTGTGGTGTGATATTGTGAAAGTGGCACAAAAAGACTGCATCATTAAACGAGCATCAATATTCCTTGCAAGCACACCATTTCAATGCTGCTTCCCTCATAATTAAGTAGTTAAGTTTCTTCTGTGCACACATAGTATGTTTATTTAAAGTGTAAAATCACGAGTTTCAATAGATTTAACAAGAGGGCAATACACATTACAGATAAGATACATGAACTGTGTGGTATATTGTCTCACTTTTTTAAAAAATTTGGTCATTCAGTTTTTTTCCCCAGGTGGGGTTGAGTGGATCGGCTCATTCAACGCATTATCTTGTAGCATAATAATTACATGATAAGATCATATTCTCAGTAGTCAATCTGGTTCAGAGGAATGTCTTTCATAAAATCAACAACGGGCATCGATATCTCATCAAATGTTTTACCCTTGTTTCTCAACCAATATGTCATTTTCTCTCATGGTATGGAAATACTGATTTTTGTAATCTGGTCTTCTGATTTCCATGTTAGTGTCTTAGTATCTTTTTTAAGCAATAGCTAATGAAATGTCTATGCTTAGTAGCATAACTGTGGAGTAATACTAATAGAGGAATACTATGGTCAAACGATCCAGGAAACAAATTTTTGAACCCAATGGAAAATTTATCCCATTGACCTGTGGTATGATATTTCATATATTTTGTCAGTAGCTATGTATTGTGGGGCAATGTAGGAATGTGCCTTTCTCTAAGCCAGGGGTTCTCATCCTTTTCTACTTCAAGGCTATTCATACTTGTAACAGGCCAGGGCCCATAAAAAATGTCAAATTATTTTGACTAATCTATTCTAATCTAATCTAATCTAGTCTAATATTCTATTCATTTCCATACAGTGCAAACACTGGAACAGTAACATCAAAAATATAATATACTGGTATTTATAAAATAGTGCAAGGGCCTAAGAAAATGGCCTGAGGAAAGAACCACTACATTTATTGAGTGGACAACCGCATGGTATGGGAATCAATTAAAATCAATTAAAAAACAGTTTATGGATTAAATAACCAGACAGGTTATGTGTTTGGCTAATTCATCAATTGGAATAACTTCATCACATTGATGCTAAAATCATAAAAATCCAATATTGCCATAAACAGTTCTGTTCATTGATTTACCACATTTCCTATAGTGACATATCACAGAAATGGCTACAGCAAAACGTTCATACAAATCACATCCATACAGTACAAACACCACAACAAAAATACTTTTGAACAGTAACACATTCAAAATTGAACAAGAAGAATACTTTCAAAACACATCTCTAAGATGTTTTCATCTTAGAGATGTGTTTTGAAAACTCCTTTCATTTCTCTGTGCAAAAAATGACTGTAATGCAAGTGTACATGAAACAGATCTCAAGTAAAGGAGCAACCTTGTCTTTGTTTGTCCATACACTTGAGATTACTCCAATGCCAAAAGGTCATTTTTAAGGCTCAACACCCTGGGTCTCATCTTTCAATCCTCCAGGCCCATCAAAACTTTCTGGGTAAAGTCAAATATACTGGCCAAGTCTTTTGGGTAACTTAGATGCAGCGCATAAATAAATGCAAAAAGCATGACAAATGCATCAGCGAATGTGGGGAAATCAATAACTATGTTACCCTCAAGCACAACCGCAATCCTCTCTCTTGAACGCAGCATCTGTTGAATTGGCACTGATCAAGAGGAGCCCAATCTGTATGTCGCCAATGTTTGGTTAGTCAGACTGCACCACCTGCAGACAAGAACAGAGAGGTTATCTGTGACCCTAGACTGCCTCAGCTATTTCCAAAGGCTGTTTGCTGAAAAATGCATCTGTGGTCTATCAGAAGACAAATAGCAGTCAGAAATAATTAATTACAATCCATAAATGTGATTTGATTCAGTGGTTTCAATTAATATTAAATGTAAAATAAAACTTAAGCAGTGAATCTTTTATGGGCAAGTGTACATTGTGTTCACACATGGCACAGTAACTATGGCATATATTAAGATTAACCTGAAATTTGGTAATATTACCATTGTTGCTTCAAGTGCAGGATTTCAGCATTACAAAAAAAGATAGTGGTATAGAATTTATTCAATGTTTTCCATTACATCACAGCAACATGAAATCCAAGTTTATTTTATGTAGCTATAGATTTAACTAACTTACACTTGAGTGTGAAGTCCTAGTGACAACAGTGAGAAATAGCTGCTTAACATTTAAGCATACTGCTCAGAATTTGTGGTTATGGCTACAGGTCTTGCACATAATTTTGCCATTTTGAAACTTGATTAATTTTGCTTTTTTAACCAACTGAAGCTTGGAATAGATCATGAAATTGTATATTTTAGAGAGTAGGAATGATTCAGGCCAACAAACATTGGGCTAGAACCAGTTACTAATTTATCATAATTATCAATTTCCATGCAATATGAAAAATTTGAATGGTATGTACTATGAATTGTTTTGTGCAAGATGTGGATTTTCATTCATTCACACAGTGGAGGCATTGTTTTTGATTAATAAAATGAAAATGAATAGACAATTACTGATTATGTTGTCCAGATATTTGTTATACCTCATTCCAGCCCTACAAATCTTGGATTGTAATTGTAATGTGGTCGTAACCCTAACCCTCTAAAAAAACATAACCTTAATTAAAGTAGGATTTATTGCACATGAAAAATGTAAAACTAAATTAAAACAAATAAAACAATGAAATCACATTAAATGTTTTGTTTTTCCTATTTATGTATGCATTCATTGTGTCATAATTAAATTAAAACATATGTTAAATGACAATTATGTAGCACTTTGTCTTTAATAATTCAATGAATTGTTCTCATTGTGACATGAATTTTCCATACCACATTTAAACCAAATCACGACACAGAAATCAAATTGAAGAGGATTACTGCATTTCAGTGTTGCCCAGCAGAGAGCAGCATAGATCTCCCACTACTAAATACAAAGCATCATTATGTTTTCATGAGGAGGTACAGGGGGCTTTTTTCTTACACGTTGACAAAAAGCTAAATTATTTTCATTAAAAATATGTTATATATTTAATAATGACACGGTTTATGCATACATAAAAGGAAATGCATATACCATTGTGTATTGTATTTCATTTTATTGTTGGCTGGAGTGCAGGGACCTGTTCTATAAATACTAATGTACTGACATTAGTATTTATGGAACTGGTCCCTGAGTGATAAAGTTACACCATTGGTCAGCCAATCACTCACCGGGTGTCACCACTTTCTGTATCTGTTTCAAATTAAAAGCCCTCTATTGTTTCATACCCGGTCCAGCCATATACCAGGTTTTGACCTACTCTCGTTTGGTTTGATTTATTTTCATTTAGGGTTGGGGCATTTAAAATTTTCCAAGGGCTGTTGAGTGACCGTAAACTCTCATAAAGGTCGGACTCAAATAATTGCCAAATCTAAAATAATAGCCAGGGGCACGGCCAGCATGAACAAGTAAAGGCAGATTGCTAATAAAGGCTAGGTTAAAACACACCGAGGGGGTTGGAATTACCTGTAGCCAACTTCAACACTTCACACAGTAAATTTAATATAATGCCCATTTCAACAGCACTAATTCCATTGGTACAACAAAAGTCTTGTTACACTCACCACTTTGCTGCTCTGTTTCTTTTTTTTTTTTTTTTAACAGAAATGATGTTTATGTTTATCAAGACAGCAGATCAATGTTGAAGAAGTGTTGATTTTGTATCAAATAGAGAACAGGAGAAATTAGAAATGAAGGCCTGTCTCTTACAAAAGCCTTTCCCAAATGATTTCCTTGGTCATCATTTGAGAATTTATGGTAGACTGCAGAAAGAGCTTAATTTCAAAGACATCCATAAGTGGACAGCATATTCAACACGTTCTTGTTTTCTGATTTATGTCCGTTCTATACTCTATGATGACAGTTTTAATGGTAATATTCAAACTCTGAAATTTTTTAATTTGTAATTTTTAATTGGTGATTTACAGGATCAGAGTGACAAAAAAATGTAACTCTTTGACCGAAATAAAAAATATACTGACTTACATCCCATTGCTTCAGAAATCCAGTCATCCTCATGTAGATATGCAGGGAGAGCATGGAGGACAGCAGCACATCTGACATGGACATCAGCTTGTTCCTTGGGAGCGATGGCTGGTAAACAGCATGGCCACACAACACTATATGAAAACAAATAGCCCTCCCATGTATTTACAGAGTTCTACCAAAGATAAACCAAAATCTACTGTAACATCATTATCGAGCACCAAGAAGCTTAATGAACTTACCTGGAGGTCATAAATCCTGAACATCTGACTGAGGACTTCGGCTACGTTTCCTGTGCGTGCAGCTTTCCTCCTGAACAAGCTCTGAAGACATGGGGCATGACGGTCCAACTCAGGTTGATATTTGAGATTCTGTGAAACTCAGCACAGATCTGCAAAAAAATAAAATGACTGTTAAATTCGGAGTATAGTGTATATGTGTCCTTTCTGAAAAGGGAAAATAAAACAAACAGCAATGAAAAATGCCACACTAATGCCTGTAAACAGCAAAACACTGACATTGACAATGATTTCTTGTCAGCTTTGCAGAAAACTGACACTACCAACCCATGTGGGGTATTGAGTAAAACTAACAAGTTCTCACAGACAAAGTCACCTAAAAGAATTATACTTAATAGATCTGCTCAAATAGGTGTAGTAAGAAAAATATTTTTCCTGTGACTCCATTTTGAGTGCAGGCTATCGTTCCAGGATCTCAACAACAGGGGGATCATCACTGATGACCTCTTTGCACCGCAGGGCAAAGGTGGTCTGCATTAACTTTCCAATCAGGAGAAGGTTCTTGTCACTCATCTTCACTTCATCTACAATTTAGAGTCTCAATCATTCAAGGCTTGCAGCATCCTCACCTCTTGGGAAATTAGGAAGGAAATTCACTTCTGCCCTCTTTGGTCTTTTGATGTTTGTGTGGGGAGCTTGTTTGTCTGGGTTGTTTCTGCTCCTTTTCCAAGAATTTATTGCTACCTCATGAAATCCTGCATGACTCAACTTAGTGCGGAAGTTCCCCATCTTAAACTTTAGACTATTTTTCCAACCATCCCATCCCATCTGAGATCCTGGCTCTTTTACACAAGGATGCTTAGTGACAAGTGCTTTTGCTACTGTGAAAGTGGGTGAGAACACACCATTTGTCCCTATTTTCACCATCAATGCAATATAGCTTATTATTTAACCATGCTTGTTAATTGTTTTAAGCATAGATCGAGCATTAATCTGTAACTTGCAGACACATACTATTCCGTGTTTGTTTGTGGTTTGCATTATGTTTGGTTACAGTTCACATACCAGCAACATTTTTGGTTAAAGTAAAACACAGACAAGTATTGTTAATTTTAGTTACTGTTTATTGGTTGAGTTCTGCATTCCATAAGTTAATCATTTTCTTTGTTACTTACCATACCCACCATGTTCTCTACAAACAAAAGGTGGAGGCACCCAACTTCTTCCTGTATTTACACATTGGGTGACATCATCAGTGATGTTATTGGGTTAGACCAAGTATGGGGGATTTATGTTACTTAGTTAAATGTTTGGTTTAGTATCAATATGATTTGTACTTGGTTTGGCTCAGATTGAGGTTTAATGTTGTGGATGTGTTTTGTGTAAACAATGTTGACTGATACAACTAGCATTGTTATATGCCATGGTGGCATAAGGGAAAGGACACCCCTGCCTATGGTTCTGCCTGATAGATTGGAGGGCCTATTTAAGGGGAGAGATGTAGGTTTAGGGGGAGCAGAAATTAGAGTACGACGGTGTAGCTGTGTGCACGTGGTCATGCCTTAGTTTGCTTTATCCTAAATTAAGCTTTGATTTTGCTTGTGTTCTTTTCATTTTTTTTGAGACACCGTTTGTTTTTGGTACACTGGACTGAATAAAACAGTTTTTACTCATTCAACAAGAGTCTGAGTCTGCCTCCTACCACCTTCCTAGCCACTATGGTCAGGCTTCCAAACAGCTACCATTGAAACCTCCTTATCATTGGGGTAAGCTTTGAAGCCATGCATTTTGGCAGCGACAGTCTCAAGAATGTCGTGCTTTTGTCCCCTAGACAAAAAGGGGTTTTCCCCGTTCTGTCATATACAGCATTTCCATTCTGGAGTCATGGCATGAGGCAATATTATTGTCATCTGATGCTACTGAACTGGCATCACTCTAAGACCTGATCACTTTCAGCACAGCTTTCTGTAGAAGTTCCTCAATGTCTAAAAGGGAACATAACTGTCAATCAAAACTGTTGCAATAAACAAAAATCTGTTCAGTTAGTCTCTATAGGCTTCTTGTGGTGGGGAGTGTCACTGGTGGCACTGATTATTTTCAGTGGAGGGCAGATTATTTTCAGTTTAAAGGGACTGTATAGGTCCTCACTTCCAAATCAATGGTCGCAGAGCAAAACCTCCTATCTGAAAAAATGCCCGTTTTTGGAAAACTAAAAAAACTTGTTTTCTTGCAGAATACTATTTGTTCAGGATACCCAATACATAATACATTATGTGTTAACAATACCGACTAGGTATTAGTGCCTCGCAAAGTGTAGATAGGAGGTTTTCCCCCACTTTTCCTGGATCATTTTACAGATAAGAGCTCTTGCACTTGGTGCAAGTTGTAAAAGGTTCTACAAAACGCTCTAAATTAAGTTAATAATTTTAATTAAAATTAAAAATAAAATTAAGTTTGTTTTCGAGTAAAAAGATGGGCCAGAGTAGTAAATGTAATAGTTACTACATTGTAGTTCACTAGGGTCAGAATTCAGCTCGGTCTGGTGCTGATGCAGATAGGAGGTGTTGTGCCTCAACGTGTTCCCAGTGAACCTGATAGGAGGTTTTCGTCAGGTGACTTTTCTGTCACAATGAAGTGGCGGGATTATCTTGCAGACGGACTGAATATAAGCAGCCTTCCTTGTTTTCATTGTCCAAAGTGGAATCTGCCAATCCGAAAATTCTGCAGAAAAGAGGTTTTGCACTTTGGCCATCAAAATACATCTTAATCCTGTAAATCTCTGATCAAAATAAATCTTTTTTTTGCATTAACATCAAATGCCCATCAATACTGCACACTGTAAGACTTACTGTGTCATTTAACTCTGACAGCTGATGCACAGAGAGTGCATCAGCTTGTAGTTCCTGCAAAGAAAGGAAACAGAGTTGTTCACAAGCAGTACATGTTCAATTCTGCTGAATTTTGGAAGTCCTCCAGTCTGGCCTGCAGAAACAAACATTCCATTTGCAAACTTTATGCCATTTATGGAGACCTTTGATGTACTATATATGTTTTGGCTGTCTGTCTTTGTCTCTATGAAGTCTTTGGCCACTTGTGGCAATGTGGCGATTTGGACAGAGGTGACACTTGAGGCCTTTGTGTGGGGAAAAATAATGGCGCACTTAAGTGATATGCCATCAAGTGCTGATGCCTGGTTGCAAGAGTTTCCCTAAAACCTCATGGTTCATAGGTGAACAAGAGGCCCAAAATGCTTTGTCAGTTCTGGGAAGTGCTCAACATAATGATGTTTGGGTCAGAGCCGGAGTCCGGAAACACTGCTAGAAGGCCCTGTCTGTGATCACTTATTTTAGTCTGCATGTACTAGATTGATTCTTCTCTGAAAGATGGGGACAACAGTAGCTGCACAATTTCTTACAGGTTGATCAATATAGCCCATGTTTCATCTCCTTCAGGAACTTTACTTCCCACCAAGAGGTGGGCTCAACTGGCACAATACATTCAAAAAGGTCATGAAGTATATCAGGCGAGAAACCAGAAATAGGATGAAAATGCTGCAATGACTTACTGACAGCGCACTCACCCTTAACACCAAAATGAGATGCGTTTCTCCTTGCACAACATTCTGTACATGAAGATCATGGCAGGCCCTCGTTCTCATGCTAAACTCTCCTTCAGAAACTTCTGTGGACTGTATCTGGTCTGTGGTACAGCTACAAAATCTGCAGACAAACTGTCCTCTGAAACACCGCACAAAGCCTGCAAGACCATGGGCAGCCAAATTATCAGCTGCAAAACACATGACAGTGCGTTGGCCAATGTGTAAAGACACATTGGCCAACAGGTTCAATAAAAATACCATCCTGCTCAAGAGTGTGCAAGTCTTTCAACAAAGGTGAAAGAACACTTTCATAACCACAACTCTGCAGATCAGGTACTTTGCACAGCAGAGCTAGCTGTATGACATGAAGGCTGGACCTATATATACTAGGCACATTGGTGAACAACCAATTCACAGCACAAAGCTTGTGGATCTTTCTAGCTGTGCCTAAAAGATAAGCTAGTTCAATGTCATCCACATATAAAATCAGTGACAACTTAAGCTCTCCTGTTGCTGACAATAACTGAGTTTTTACGTTCCATCTTCATGAGACATGTACATTCCAGGTGGCGATCGTTTAGCTTCTTGAATCTTGTCATGAAGATCTGTATTTTTAAACATTGTTTGAAGCATCTGTAGTATCAGAACGTACACTGCTGTGTGTCCAGTGGAATCCACAGCATACTGTACTGGCATTACCAGAGGGTAGTTACTCCTTACAAATGTTTTCCTCCACTTAGCAGTGGACAGCTCTGCACTTTCAGCAGTAGCACTGACAAAAACATTACTTTTGACAGCTTCCACTAATTCATCAAGAAAGGCATCATCGATAGACTGACAATGCTCTCCTAAAACCTTAATGACTGAGTCTCTCACAAGGGGTTTGGACAATGTGAATATTTGTGCAAAATTTTCCTCTACATCTTGTATCACTGTCTTTGACACATGCAGAACACTGCATTTTCAAGAACAAAGAAGCCAAGTTTTTTCTCAGTTGAGCTTGCCATTCACCAGTGTCATATCCAGACTCAGGAGGATTACAGTCTGGAGCATCCAGCTCAAGAATATTTTGAGAGGGACCAGCCTCATCAGATTCAACTTGGCTCTGAATTGGTTGGCCAGTCAGTTTTTGTCAAGACAATTTCTGTCTTAAAATCTGAGACTTCACAGTCTAGATGATTCCTACTTTTGTGGGTATTAAAGCACACATACGCATACATACACATACACATACACATACGGTAGTGACAATTTTTAAATGGACAATCCACCATCTCATGTTTTAAATGTGTCCTTAAATGACTAGAAGAATTTTGTCATTAAAAGTTTCTTTAAATTTACACACCGCACAGACAAATGACACACATCCCACCTGATTGTCACTTTCCACAAGTGTCTGAGTATGTAACCAGGTTATTTGAATTTTCAATGCATTTACTCAATGAAATGTGCACACAGTCATCATAGAGACAAGGCAATGGACTGACTGAGGAGACATTGCTATGATGTAAACGATAATGTTCAAGCAGCTGTGCCCTTTTATCAAAGACAGTAGCACAGAGTTTGCACACAGCCATTGGAAAACAAACTTACCCAAAATTCTATTTACAAGTCTAACATGTAGAGTGAAAACAGTTTTGAGAGGAGTATTATAGACATACCAGATTGAAGAATCTGTATATCAGCCAGTTGCTTCAGTTTCAGCCTGAAGAGAGAGGAGATTTAAAAGTTAGATAGGCTGCAATCTTCTTATAAACTACAGTAAAATATCAGAGAAGCTGAAGGTATCAGTTACCTTACATTAAAGAAATTATATGAAATATGGTGTTGTTTCAGACTGTAATATACAAAACCCAAGGACACCCTAAAAAACCTTGTTCATTTTGGTGAAGGGGGCCGTCTCAAAAAATTAAGCTATTTATTTTCTATTTCTTTGCACTATAGAGTTTACTTGTGTCACAGGAGATTATATTAACTTCACAGTTTATAATGCCCTTGTTAAATCTCCCTTATATTGCTGATAATAGTGACAGCCTACAGTCTCTGTGTTGTGTTGTGATGATGGTGATGGACTAACGGCTGACAGTTAGTAATGTTGACTACAATGAAGACACACAGGCAGTTCCTATGTCGATTCAATGATGACTGTTTATTGCTTACAAGCACTTCGGGACATGGGGGTTCCAGCCTGGTCTCAGTAAAACTATTTAATATAAATGAAATCATAATCAAAGGAAACTTACTATACTAATGAATGATGTCTGTGACAAAGCTTAATAACCATTAAATAAAAAATTACAGGGCCAACGGTCTAACCTTGGCCAGAATAAAAGACTTACCACATTACAAATAACATAAAAGACACTATTGATAGAGATGATTCAGTAAGGGAGACCGGGGATGGTTGTAACATTTTTGACATTTCTGTCTGTGGCATGGAGCTCTTTTAAACCACTGCATTCAAAATTTGATGCAAACTAGTGACATGTGTCTGCTATTAAATGGTGTAGCTTTTATCTCTGCAACACAAACAGAAAATGCATGGTTTAGTCTCAAACACAAGGAGTGAAATGTTACAACTGACCCCATGGTCTGGGTTAGTTGTAACATACCCTGGGGTGAAATGTAACATTATGAAATAAGGATTATGACAAAACTTAAGATATTGAAAACTTTTTGTTCAATGACTTTTTAACATAATTGGGATGTGTTTGCGTGCGTGTGTGTGTCACACTAACATTTGAACATAATAATAAAACTGAAAACAAATTTGCAAATGTGCATCAGCTTTATCAATTGAACATTAGTGTCTTTCTGTGTGAGTGTGTCTGTGTGTGTCAAGTATGTTAGTCACCATCATCATTTGATGCCCTCTTCTAATTGTTGAGAGGCACCCCCTGTCAGTCTTTCTCTTTCAGGACCAAGGCAATTCAAGGCAAACATATAAATATAATGAAATGTTTTGTAGGTTGCAACATTTTTTCACATGTTGTTACAACTAACACAGACTCTTGTAGCCATGAACTAGCTTACCTTACAGCTAACAACTAAAACATTAGCACTAACAACTTGCATGAAAGATATCTACACAGACACATAATTAACATGATATAAGTTTGATGAGTTTATCTACAAAGCAGGCAATGCTATCACAAAAATAAATGAAGTAAAAAAAAATTCTTACTTCCTCACATTTGGAACAAGTACTAAATTGAGCATGTGCAGAGTGACTCAGGTGATTTGTAACTTGTTCCTGATTGGAGAAATTGAAAGAGTTACAACTAACCCATGTTACAACCATCCCTGGTCTCTCCTACACATAGATAATCACTCTGATTGTCAATATGGATACTGTGTAGCCTAATATTAAATATGAAATATAAGAGGATATAAGTTGACAGCATAAAAATATGAAAATAACACAAACGTGTACACCTTACAACTATTAAATAAGGGTAAAATTACTGACAAAATTATGTTCTACATTACAAGATTTTGCTATTAGACATAGTGACCATTAAAGCTCAAATTATGTAATTAATGTAACATGCTAGAGGCATATGTTACACCTGCATGTCGAAATGTTAAAAGGTGTGGAGCAACATAGAATAAAAATAGTCAGCAGGTAGCTAATGTAACGATACCACATGTTGATGCCTTGTTCTTATAAAGGCTTTGCTGGGTGTAATTGTGCAAACAATGTAACAGGCTACCTAATGCACTTAAACTGAGTAAAAATCCTTATTTATCCATAGAAAAAATACAAATCTTAAAACAGTCCTTTTATTACCAAAAAATAAAATAAACAAAAGCCTATACTAGCTCTTAGGTTTAGCAAGCAGATAAAGACCTTGGATGTTTTTACTTATTATCATATGTTTTCAGCAACACTTCCAATCTTTGGAAGTCAGGTTACCACGCACAGACCCAGGACACTGGGCCCTGCCCATGACGGGGTTATTTCACTCACAAATCACAAGCCTAAATTTTATAATTAGCTCACTTTACAAAAATACATGACATGTAGTACAGCATTGCATTACATTAAGGTAAAACCTCAATGCAAACCATCGCCTTTACTGAAATATGCCCAAACATGCACGCTGAATGCCGATTACAAATGCGGTAACTTGCCGCCATTTTATGGTTGAAAAAGAACCAGAAAACTTTAAAAGCATGCACACTAAATGCATCACAAACGGTCCACTTCAACAGGGGAAAAAATTAAAATAAAATTAACATGACTGGTTTCTACTTTTTAATCACTTTTCACTTTTAATTAGGCAGATATGATTAACACAGATTATTTTTTTCAAATGCATAAAGTAATTCCAAACTGACAAACTAAATGTTACTAAAGTTACGTTAATTGAACATGACAAAAGATGGTTCTAAACCAATGAATAACTCACCAGATTAAGGCAACCAGGGAAAACATCAGTATGATGGTGGTCAATGCAGCCAGCAAAAGTTTGCTGATCAGGTGGATAAACTTGCTGCATACCACAGCACGTTTTGCTTAAAATATCTTCATCTGCAGTCCCATAGCAAGTTCACTGGAGGAAAAAAGGTATCCCATTCTTTCGCATCTCAGCATCTAAATATATCCAAGTTACTCACAGGCAAAAAATGTTTTAACAACTTTCTCTCCAGTGCCAGCAGCTGACATGGCAGACATTTCCAGTTTGGCGAAGAAGCACGTACACACGTGCATGATGTCATACAGATTAAGCGATTGTCAAATGATTTGAGTACAATACATCATAATCATTAAAGTGGGTAAGGGCTTCAAAAAATTAAGCCCTAAGCCACTTAAAATGATAAATTTGTACAAATTACTCAAACAGTTTGTCGTGAATTAGCTGTTTTAAATTTTTGAGATAATACAGCCCATCTTATTTAACAAGCCTATATTGCTCGGTCTTACAGTATTTGTTCAAATGAGGAATAAAAAAAACGTAACAGCCATCATGATTTCAATTAATTTTATTGTATGGTATGTTCAGAATTAAATTTTTTTTAAATTTAGTATAAAAATGGGTCAAAAAATGTGTATCACCTGCACAAAATAAAAAAAATATTTCCATTTCTTTATATTCTGGGTAACTTCAGGAAAATTTTAAAAAATTCAGGCTGAAAGAAAGGAGTTTAGGGTATTTTCACCGCTCTCAAATGTAAAAATGGGTCAAATGTGACCTGGACAGTATGTAAGACACTTCCTCAGTGTCTTGATGTGGTCAAGAGCCTCTCAATGAGCCGTGGAGGATCTCATATGTTTTCATACAGTAACTAGCAGTGTGGTTTCCATCAGAGGACTTGCACAAAAGTGTGAGAACTTGATTAAATTGTGGTTGAAATTACTACTTTACAATGACTGTGTGTGTGAGTGTGTGTGATGCTTTGCACCTGCAAGATGATGTTAGGATGACCTTACTATATAGATTTCTTTTGATTGGTCATTTTTGACATAAAACACAACAGATGCTGGAGGCTGACAAATTCATAAAGCCCTAAAGAAATCAAATGAAAAAAATATGTTTAACAGTAGAATCTTAATTTTAGTGATTTAAATCAAGTCAAATTAAATTAGAGCACAACAAAAGGTTCTCATAATATTTACAAAGTAATATTTATAAAAGAAACTGAGGACACATGGGGGAGGACGGCTTTGAGTCAGGAAAGACTTATTCTACAGCATATTTCCTGGTAACACCACACTTCACTGGAACACATTCCAGCTGCTGAGATGGAAGATTACAGTTGAAATAAAAAAACATGATGAAATTTATACTGCCTATCCAAGATTATCTGGGAGAGTAAATACACACGACTTGTGGCCACATTCATTTAGCAGTGTAAATGCAATGTGTCCTGGGGTCACAATGAAGGGCCGCCTCCTCAACTAATGTCCTCTATTTTCTGGCAGACTAGGCAGGGGAATGAAATTGCTGCCTCCTGGTCCAAAGCTGTGTTAAACTTGTTTAATGACAGGATGAAGAAATGCATTATTTTGTTTTTCCATTTTTCATGTGAATTAAAAAAAATGTAATCCACCTCCCATTTTTACCTGTTTTTCCCATGCCCCTAACCTGTTCCCCTCTTCAAATCAACAGTTGAATAGAAATTAAACCAAAACCAGAAAATAAGTCTTGTCTGCATTGTAAAAAAAAAACTTACTGTGATTTTTACAGTTATTAACTGACAGCAATTGACAAGTAACTTATTGTAATTTATTTTATAGTAATTTACAGTAATTAATTTACAGTAAGTTACTTGTTGATTGCTGCCGGTCAATTACTGTAATTTATGCAATAAGACATATGGGAAAGAATCATAGCATGCATAAATATCTTGGCTGCATCCAAAGAAAGACAGTTTCTAATATGTCTAAAATTTGCTAAGTTGTACTTTATGGTTTTAATTGTTTTTTTAACATGTGTCTTAAAGTTCAAATTTGGATCCAGTGTCACACCAAAATATTTAAAATCAGTAACTATGTCAGTTTTTCACCTTTTATGAAAGCCAAGGTGGGGGTGAAGTCAGGTCTCCATCAGCAGCATCCATTTGGTTGTACACAGGATCACAGGTTCAGTTTCTCCTGATGACTAATAATCAAACACTAAATTGACAACAATTCTATTATCTTAAAGTACTGTTTTCTTAAACTTAAAAAATAAACTTACACAACAGAGAGAACATCATTTGTGTGAATTAGTACGAGAACAGATCTAAGCAGATGACTGCTGAGGTGCTTGTCGTTAAGCCAAAATAAATATTAAATATCTAAAAACAGGCACATAGTGCAACAAGCACAACTGCCACAAGAGCTAACTAACTTGGTTTTGTCTGTGGATTTTAAATCTTACCTTGCACAGTGAGACCTGGAATGATGGAGAGACTGGACTCTGGCATCAGCAAGAGTGGTCGTCAGCTGTGAGGAGAAGCTTATTTCTACTCCTGAGTGAAGAAAGGCATCAGGATTAAGAGCCGTGCATGACTTTTGAAAACATTATTTTTACTTAGAATGAATACTTTTAAATTAATCACTCTCTCTCTCTCTATATATATATATATATACACACACACACAAACATGCATACATACATAAACATATACATTTTGGAACACAGTAATTTCACACAGTTTGGTAGTAGATGGCAGACCATTTTGCCATCTCTATCAGACTTAACATTAGAATAATTTACTATTAAGTTACAGAGATGAAAAAAACGGTGAATTTTTCACAGTGAACTCAAGCGGCAACCTCAGGGGCTGAAAAATTAAGCCAATGCGGAAGTGCCAAAAACTGCCGTTCCTTGAATGGCCACTTGAGGCTGGCTCCAAAAGCGAGTCAATCCCCATAGACCCCCATGTTAAAAGTGCCCAACTTTACAGCAGAAATAAACATGTTTACAGCCTGGTACAAAAAACGGTTTTGGTCTCTATAGCTAATTTCCCCTTTCATGACAACTGTACAGGGGGTGAATTTTTTTTATAACTCACCCGTTTAAATTTTATTAATCCGTAAAGTAATACATAACGAAGGACATGGCTGCTTTGAGTGACAGGTCTGCCAGCCGCTAGGTGGCTTGTTTCACCCATTCGGCCCGCCTCTTTGCCCATTTTTGATTGGCTTGGAGTTAGGCAGTGTCATGCACTGCCAAGATGGCGACGGCCAGTTAGCCAGGGGGTGACACAGGCTAAACACGTATTACAGTGTCCTCACATCTATGAGGACACTGTAACATGTCCATGTCCTATGAACACAGATGATACAAAGCTAACATCTGTAACGTTAAGGCATGTTGACAAGTTAGATTTGTAACATGAAGCTGTTTCAGTTTAACACAATGCAGGCAGGTTCACTATCAATTTTTGTAAGCTAACAAACTACTAGCTAACATAATAATGTTAGAACAACACACTTGTGAGCAGCCAGAGATAGATGTGAATAATTTAACTACAAAAACTAGCTGGTGTTAGTCAGGACCGAGTATTTTAATGTTGAAGACACTTACTGATCAGCTGTCGGTGCCTCCTCCTGTTGCTGCTGCTCCAGACTGACGGCTAATGTCTACGTTACTTCTCACCATGCTGCAAGAAGTGCACTGTCCACACTGCAAAGAATATCTGTTGAACAGACGTCTTTGTGGTCTTCCATATCTTCCAGTGCTCATTTATGAATGAATGTTCCGAGTTTGTTGCGTCCTTTATTTCAGAGTACTCAGCAGTTGGCTGGTAAAGTAAGCAAGCTGTAGAATGTCAGAAAGTCCAATTTATCCATCTATGATACGTCTGACAATTTTACACCGAACAAAAACAAACAAGAACACAAGCGCTCTTAAAAAGAAAATCCTTTAATGTAAAAAAAAAGATAATGTAGTGATCCAAAAAGCTGTTAAAATTCCAAACTTGCTGCAGTGAAGTAAGTTACTTTGGCACCCAGACTGACTCAGTGACACTATTCAAATTCAAGATCACATTATGTTTTTCTTTGGCTCAACCAATCAGCTCACAACTTCACTGACAGTCTGTCATGACCTGATAAAGAATTTAAAAACTGAAAGTAACAACCTGCAGAAGCATGAAGAAACAAGGCCATCTTGAAGTATTTGAATTTTTGAATTTGAATTTCAAACTAAGGTTTAAATTATATAATCTGTAACATAATGGTTTCTGCAATAGTACAAATATCACTGTGATTTTCTACAGTAGTATAATAGCTACTATGATTTCCTACAGTAACATAATGGTTTCTGCAATAGTATCAATATTAATGTGATTTTCTATAGTACTAAAATAGTTACTGTGATTTTCTACAGTAACATAATACTTACTGTGATTTTCTGTGGTACTATAATCGTTACTGTGATTTTCTACAGTAGTATAATGCTTATTGTGATTTTTTACCATAACATAATGGTTTCTTTGATTTTCTACAGTACTATAGTAGTTACTGTGATTTTCTGCAGTAGTGTAATGGTTACTGTGATTTTCTGCAGTAACATATGGTTAGTGTGATTTTCTACAGTAGTGTGTCCACTACTGTGATTTCTACAGTATTATCATGATTACTGTGTTTTTAGGCCTAATACACAGCATTATACTGTAAAAATATTCACAGCCATTTTTACGGTGTGTCTAAAAAATATTTCAGAAGCTAATTGTTGCTGAATAGTTTCCTCTATCCTATCAAATTGATAACTACAGTTTTAAGTTATTCTGCACTGCTCGGCATGATGGAGCTCAGGATTTAGCAAGAGGATGGCTGCTTTACCTCAAACAGTTTCACAGTATGAATGTAGACTGTCTGTGTGTAACAGCGGACCCATCAGATGTGTAGAAGAACACAGAACATTTATTAACAGTAAATCCTGACCTATCCTGTCGGCATGTCGGAGATTTAAATAATCTCTCGTCTCGGGTGATCCGATCACAAGTGGACAACTTCAAGTACAGATGTGAACACACCCAAGATCCATTGAGGATGCATTGAGATCTGATCACTCAGGCCCTGTTTACACTTGGCATTAACTGTCCCGCTGGGATATTATCCTTTAGATGTTTGGGATGATTGCATGTAATAGTGAATTGCATGCCATATCTTTCTGGTAAATAGAGGTGTGAATGGCTCCAGTTTCATCTTTGTATATGGTTAGATCCAAATAATTGATCTTGTCAGTGCTTTGTTCGCAGGTAAATTTCAGGAAACTTGAGCTGTTGTTAAGATGTGTCACAAAATCCATCATCTCCCCTCGCGTCCCTTCCCAAAATAACAGGATGATATCAATATACTTTTTATATAAGGAGGACTTTGTGTTGTTTCTTGCTTGGCTAGGTAATAGGAAGGAGAGTTTAAAGCATCTTCATGAGGAATGCAATCATATAAGTTTTCAACATGTAGGGAAACTAGTATTGTGTTCTGATCTAACGTACAATCACTCAAGCAATAAAGTACATCTTTTGTGTCTCCAAGTTAGGCAGATAAATCTTTCCCAAAATCTTTTAAAAAGAAGTCAACATATTTTGATAATGGTTCAGTGACAGAGCCTCTTCATGAGACTATTGGTCTGAGGGGGGTTCTGTAGGATGTTTATGGATTTTAAGAAGGCTATAAATAATAGGGGTGACCAGGTGCTGGTTAGTTAGGTAGACATGCTCCTTTTTTGTGATCCAATTTGATTCAAAAGGGCTGTTCAAAAGTTAAAGCATTTTCTGATGATAGTATTCAGTGTCTGAGAGAACCACTGCACCTTCTTTGTCAGCAGGATGAATAGTGATCTCTTGATTTTTCTCCAACTCTTCCAGTGCATTGCACTCCTCATAGTTCAAGTTTGAATAATTAGGGCCCTTGTCTTTTTTAATCATTTCTTCAAGATCCTTTTCAACTAGTTTGTTAAATATCACAATCGCAGGACTTAAGTTGGTTGAGTGGCAAAATGATAACTTTGGAGAAAAGAAAGAGGGTTTCTGTGACCCAGTTTTAAAGTCCTAAATTTGTGATGACTGTTCAGTAGTATATGATACACTTTTATGGAGGGGAGAAAAAAATCTTTTAAATGAAGTTGTCTCATGAACTTATGTGTCAACTTTTAGGTTGAAAGCATTAACTTTATTAGTCATTGCAAATGAGAGACCTTTACTCAGAACTGAGATTTGGGGAGAAGTGAGTGAAACTTTGGACAAATTCACCGTTGGTGATTGAATTGTCTTGGGGATCTCCAGAGGGGTGTTCCATCAATGCAGCTAAAGAAAGCTGCGCTTACTTGAAAAAGTCTGGCTAGAATTAACGTCAACTTTCACTTGAGGCTCAAGTCGTTCCACTAATGCAGCTTAGCTGCCTCTAGTCAGTGCCAAGTCTAGCCAGACTGGAATAAGCTTGAAGTGTGCGCATGCACAGAGTACATAAACAGCCCAGAACAGTCGATTGTAGAAAAGACGATACTGTGTCGCAAAAAGAAGAGAAAACTAGAGCGGTGTTCTCCACAGCAGAACAAACCTGCTGATGAAACTATATGAAGAATATAAAGGAGTTTTCACCAAAAAGGGAAATACTGCTACAATTAACAAAGTGAAGGAGATGGCTTGGCACAAAATTAATGACAGATTAAACGCATACCTGTAGGCAGGTAGTGATAGCCTAAAGGTTAGAGAAGTGAACTTATCAACAGAAGGTTTATGGTTCAATCCCCGCATCCGGCCAGACAAGTCTGGGTGGGGAAAGTAAAGAGCAGTGCTTGTTCTAGTTCATGGTTTTATCTTTATTTGTTAATAAATGAGCATTCAGTAGTATTGCCCTTCAGATCAGTGTGGTTATATTATTACTGAGCTAGATAATATCAGGTGTATAATTAAAATTACAGTGTCAGCAACTTAAGAGAATCAACTTACCAACATTATCATACTCTTTGACACATTTTCTCTTTCACAAAATGTCCATTAACAAGTGTCAATGAAAGTTAAAAATTAAGTGAAGCAGCAGGTTCTAACTTTTGCCAGTGACAAGTTCCTTCTTTTCCCTGGCGGCAGAAAACACGAAGAGAGCGGTGAATTTTGCTTACTATAAGCAGTTGATACTGTATCCATTTAAACACAGCAGAAGGACATGGTTTGGCCTTTATTTAATTTCCTTTTTGTCTTCACAGCTTGAACAAAATGAGCGAATGAATAAATAAATAACTTCAAAATAATGCTGGCTTTTATTTCTTAAATTATAAATGCTAAGCGTTTAAATAAAAGGGTCCAGTCTGATACAGGAGTGACCATGAATAAAATGGGGATATACTTAAGTATTTTTGTAAAAGTCCCTCACAGTTCTTCTATTTTATGTTTCCTGAACACAGACAAGTGATGTGAGTGTGAAAAGACACTTGATGGAAGCATCTTTTGAGAGTCTGTTTCCGTCTGTTGGACATTCTTTGACATACAGCTGAGTTAAGCTTAACCGTTAGCCTGCCATGGAGCAGGCTAGTTCTGCTGACTAAGTTACCATGGTTACTGAGCTGGAACTCATATAAGCCGCAGTGATGAAACGGAACTCTCACTTAAATTAGCGAGGCTTATTGAAATAAGCCAGGCTATCCCGTTAGCCAGCTTGATGGAACACCTCCCTGGGCTGCCCCCTTCACTTATTTGCCCCGCTTTGTTTTCCTTTTCCACGTTGGTGTGGGTGGGGTGGATCCAAAAAAGTTGATCTGTGGTTGGTTGCAAGATCCTCATTCTCACTCTGAGTGCTTGATATATCACTCACAGCTGAGGAATAATCAGCAGCTTGATGGGAGACACCTGTTTTGACTCTGGTTCTCTGTCTCCATTTGAAGGTTGGCTTCTGCCATTGATAGATTGTTCCCTCTTTGTAGTCATTCAAATCACGTTGGTATTTTTTCATTTTGTATTGTTTGAGTTGTGTCTTAAATGAATCCAATGAGTTCATCATTTTCTCCTCCATTTGAGTGACCTCATCCGTCTTGTGAAGACTGTGGACCTTATTTTCAAGAGCCTTTATTGTTTCAAGTTTTTTTGAACACTCCGCTTTTGATTTTTCAATAAGCAGTACCTCTAAATCCAGTGAGCATTTGTTTAAGATCTGTTCCCACTCCTTCATGAATTCAGGGTCATCAGTGCCAAAGGCTGGAGCTTTGTTGATTTGAAGGCCTCTAGGAATATGTCGTTGTCATGTGTATTCTGACAATGTTACAAGCATGCCTTGTTTCTTTTCTTTAAATCAGTTCTTTAAATCAATTAAGTTTAGAAAAAAGACATTTTATGTCTGTGCCCAGAGAGAAATGTTTTGGATATAAACATTCAACACTATGACTTAATGATGACTTCAGCTTAAAATGTTTTTTAGGTTAAAATTGTTTGTAATCTATATGTCCCTTTATTGCCATCTAGTGTATGTTCTTAGTGGGGAATCGATGATGGTCAAAAGGATTTTTTTTGTGAAGTTTCATTTTGTATGCAATAGGATTTAAATAAGATTTCATTGTATACTTGAGATTGGTCCATGTGTCTAGAACCATGGGATGAGAAGGGTGATATATGACTGCATTCAATCTATGCACTTAAAACGCTCTGAAGATGGCTCTGTGCTGAAATGTGTAAGCATTTTTCTAATGTGATGTGAGCCAAATAAACAGGTGAGATATTAATATTTTGTCCTCCTTGACTAGAAAATTGTGATGTGCTACACTTTTTTTTTTTTTTTTTTACATTTTTGGAATATGCCTACTGGATTTTTGGATTTAGCACTCACTGAGAATCCCATTGTTGAAGCACAACCTCCTTCTCCAATTCATGTTATGACAGGTGTTCCTCCTGAGGACAGAGGTACAGCACATCATCAGGCACCCACATAATCACACAGAATTCAATCTCACAAGCACTAGTAGAATACATTGGCTTAGTCGTAGCTTAGTAGTAATATTGTTTGCCAGCTGGCTGACATCCCACAGCTCACACAGGTAGAAGTTGAGTAAATCATAGCTGTAATCCAACTCACTCAACTTTTCTTTTCTCTCCATGTCTCCACCCCAACCCCTCCAGTTTCAGCACGTCTGCTGTGATGAATAGAGTGGGACAGGGCAAGAAGGTCTGCATGTGTGTACTGAAGGGAGAGAAACCAAAACAGGTAGTGTTTTTGTTGTGGTGAATACAAAGAATGAAGAAAGAGTGATGATGGAACAAAAGAGAAAAACACAGGAGCTGGTAGAGAGATTTTGTGTTGAAAAAAGGCAGGGTGGGTGAGTGAGGGGAGGTTTGAGCGGTGGGTGTAGTTGTGGTTAGCAGAGCAGATCTGTCCTGCAGGGGGGGTGATGTGTCACTGACATGAGCCTGTGGGCTAAAGGGGTTACTGTAGTCACACTGTATTTATAAGTTAAATCATTTAAAAGTACTCATCTTTAGGCCTACTCTACAAATTTGGTGTTAACAGTAGGTCATCAGTTCATTGTAATGCTGTGCCCATCATGTGTTCATTAAAGGATGAGGCTGACTTTTTTTTTTTTTTTTGACATTTTTCTTGTTATCAACCAATCCCATGAAAATACCCAAGCCAACAATGTGTTACTCAATACTTCTGACTTACCTATTCTCTCTGTGGCTCTCAGCCCCAAACCCATTCTTCTTCTGAGGATGTAAATTTTTAAAAATGGATCACAAATATATGCTTTCATTTTTAAAAAAGGTTCAGTAATTTCTTTAAACAGTTGATCACTATAGTTTTTAACAAACGTCAAATCAAAAAGGAAGAAATAGTGCATTTGTTGGGGACTCTATTCAGCAGTGTATTAATACACAGTTGGTCTTCTAGTGAGTATTTCTGGCAGCAAGACAGTGTGCATGGGGTTGAGTCAAAATGAAATACAGTGTCTGTTCATTTTGATGAAGGAACATGTCACCCGGTGCAACAGTGTGGCTCATTAATGTATTTTTAATAGATTTTGGACAATAATGCAGCTTGTCATTATGCATGCAGTGTATACTTTCCAGATCAAATAAATCTACAATCAAATTGCATAACTATGCAACATGCAAAACCACTATAGTCCTTCAGGAATAGCTAAAACCCTTCATATGTTGTTTGTTCAGTTTAACATCTATGTACTGGGGAATGTAATGAACATTAAAATGTCTAGGGTCTTTAGACTTTCAGTTTTTTCAAGAGACATTAGTGACAACAAAGGGAGTGTTTGTCAGTGTCCTCATAAATTATGAAAAATGGCCTGTAAAGATGGATGGTTAAATCTCCATTTCCATCCTAAAAGAGCTGGATGGGCTGAGGTCACTGCTCGGTCTTGTGATGAGGGGAGGACTTGAGGCCCGGGGTCAGCCCTCTAATCACCAACTATGTCAGCCTCAGGGTGAGTGAGAACCACTCACTCCAACCCACAGCTTAGCACTCAACCCAAAATGGGCTGCTGTTTAGTGTTTGAGTTGACAGCTCACGATCAGCACTGTGGAGCTTAATGTACTCAGCCTGCATGACCAGGACCGGGGGTTCATGTCCTGACCTGACATTAGCTGCAGTGTGCATGTTGAGTTTGCTGGCTGAACTCACTGACCCATGGTCAAAGTGGAGTCTTCCTCCAGTGCTGGTCACACCTCCAGAGGAGTGCAGGGTGGTGGAGGGGGTTGGGACAGAGAGACTGGGAGGTCTGGTCTCCCTGTGGCTAGTGGCTGGACCTCTGTGTCTTGGCAGCCTTGAGAAAAGCCCAAACTCTTTGTTTTAGGATATAAACCCATTCATTTACAGGAACTGGACCATGTGGTCTGCTGGAGTGTCCAGCCTCTGAGCTGATGCTCTTCAAGAGCTATTTTTGTTCTTAGAGTATACACAACTGCAGAAAAATACTGCGGTCTTAGATAACAGAGTACAACGTCATGTTCATTTGCAAGTTTCTTGTTGTAGACTCATATAAGGTGGGTATATAAATATGGCCTCAAGCTGTAAATTTTATCATGCATACCTAAAAAATGATGTGTTAACTACACAGGAATTATATAACTCGTGTAAACACTCCATGTGTTAAGGATGTAATGTTTTTGAAAAAAGGATCTAATGTGGTTTTTATTCAATATTTCTGTTTTTAACTACCTTTAACAAACTTCCCATAAGTCTTAGATCATCATGGGTTAAATGCCACAACTTGACAAATGAGGCAAATGAGAGATTGCATTTAATTACAGAAGCTAGTAACACAGAAGCTAAAGTTGGGAGACTTGTGAGGGATTTGAAAGAAAATGTACAAATCAGAGGCCAGGCTAGGGTTGTGGGAATTTTGAGGTACCAACAGGTACCAACAGTATGTAATACGTATACATACTGTTACGAGCCGGCCTAGGTGAAACCCTGGCACAACATGAAGAGTGTGAGACTCCCCTCTTCCCAGCTCCCAAGGACCACCAGCCACAAGGAATTTATAGCCTTTTAGGTTTTTATTTAGAATTTCTTCAACTTCAGGGTGGGCTCACAGCAAAATAACAAATGTAGCTAAAGCTAAGGAACCTAAACTTACCTACTCAAAGCAAATAAGAACAAAAAGACAAACCACTAACCTAACTCCTAACCCAACAAAAACAGGAGAAAATTGGATTAAACAAAATTGCTACCCACCCCTACGGCACCTGGGCTGACATTTCACATGAACAAACTACATATCACATCAGAACATGTTGGCTGGCAGGTTAGTTGGAAGTGGAGAGAGATGAGTCCTGCAGTAGCTGGAAGAAGCAGGCCCTAAGACTGCAAGCCTGGAGGGTAGAACCAATCAGCTCCCTGGAACAACCCACAAACTCACACAGTCACAGAAGTCACAGAGGAAGATCAAAATATAAAAAATAATATTTTGTTGGAATAAACCATTACCAAATCTCAGTATTATTTATAAAAAATTTTTTTTCCATTGTTGAAATTCTAATTAAAATGCTTCAACAGTGACACCTTCAGGACAGGAGGAGAAGGGGCAGTCTGTGTGAAGTGGTGGTGGGGGGCATTGGGGGGGGGGGGGGGGGGGGGGGGGGGGGGGAGACAGAGGAGGATGGGCTCCTGCTGTTCTCCTCACGGCAGGATATCTTACATCAATTTAATGTACTTCATTTTTTTTCATGCTAATCAAAAACCAGAATGCAATACTGACATTGCGTTGGTCCAATGATAGTTTCCAGATTTCATCCTCAATTCTCTACCACTGTAACGTACAGGAGTGTGAGGAACTGGTAAGAGAAGAAGACTGGTAAGATATAGATAAATTGATAGAGTAGCATATTAGAAAATAAATTATAATGCAAATTGTGAACTATATTTTTAAGCACATCAGTGAAACATTACATCTTATTAAGGCCCTTTCAACAATCAAATTTCCTTTTTTTCATATTTAGACGTTATGTTTCACTTCTTTTATCAAGCAGTAGATAGCTGCTTCCATTAGCCAATGCAACATTTAGCTTATTGTAGCAGCCCTGAAGGACTTAAAGGACTGTTGTTAAGCTAACAAGAGAATGGATCTGGACTGGGCAGCACAGCAGCAGTAGGACGGAGCCAGGGAGCAGCTGGAAAGAGAAACAAACCAGAGAAACAACCAGGAGAATTAGCTTGTTTGTCATTGTTGCTAATGATATCAGACTGGTTAACCAGCAGCCATAAAGTTCTGTTAACTAACAAACAAGATGACCAACAACCACAAATGGCATTATGACATGGATACTTCATCTCCATGGAAGAAAGAAGAAGACGCCGGATAACGTGAGTCACATACAGCTTCTCTCTCTGTCTCTTTGGTTGCTAATATCATCTCTGATGATTAAATGTGTCTCTGTGGCTGTTGTGTGAATTTATCTCCTTGACAAGAATGCAGCAGAAATCACATAATGTGATGTGAGTAGTTTGCTTGTTGAAGTTACAGTGAGCTGTCTGGACTCACTCATTCATTTGGAATTGATCCAGTTTTTACTTGAGTGGTTGTTCAGTCACCTGTTGATGTGTGATTTGTAAATAAGTGTGCAGGAGGTCTGGCTGCTTGCTTGTGACAATTTCTTCAGTTCCTTTTTGAGCTGAGCCGTATATTGAGTAACAAGCTTAAAGTAACTAGGATAACAAGTGTTAACATGTCAGCTTTGTAGACTATATTTTGTATGTAGTGCATATAGATAAGAGTGTGTTAGTCATGTATTTGATACATGCATTAATAATTTCTGATGTGTACCTACACTTTTAGGTCTGTGAATGTTTTTAGTGTTCAGTCTTTCTAGTGTTCAGCACTGATCTGTACCTGTATCAGATTATAGGCTTTGTGCTACTTTATATATTTCTGTATACTAAGAAAATACATAGGAAACACCTGTAAATCATGTGATATGTTGTCTATTTTTTATGAGAACATAAATCTGTTGTCACAACAGAACAATACTACAAATTTGAATTTCACTTTGTTGGTAAAATTACACAGTCTGAACCACTCCGTGGCTAAAATGAGCACTTATTTGTTAAGAAATAATATGTATATATATATATATATATATATATATATATATGTGTGTGTGTGTGTGTGTGTGTGTATTCAAAGAAGCAGCCTTTTCACCACTCAGGGTTTTTTGTTTTTTTAAAGTGAACTCTTGTATTGGCATATAAAATTGCCCACCACCCCTCTGATTTCATCAGGTGGGGGACAATGATATAGTATGATTCAGTTGTAAGATTTGTAAGATTTGAGTCACCAGCCACCACTGATATATACATTCAACAGAAAAGTAAGGAAATTTGTGTTTGGTAGATTATTTCTTTGTTGTAACAATGCTTCTTGGCAATAAATCTTATACCGTTGGGAAGTCTGTTTATTTCCCTTTTAAATGGTGCCACATTTGTAAGGAACATGCATTTGTGGGATGAGCAGCAGAGCTGGCGCCCATGAAAAATTTGCCAAATCTTCTCTGCCAATGCCAAACAGCTTATCCTGCCATTGACTCTTGTTTTGTGTTTGGTGGATTGGATGATTGAAGTTTGAAGAAACAAGACACATTCTCAAAGTAATTAACTTAATAACTATACACAAAATTACCATATCAATAGCTAGTTAAGGCTGAAGGATTTTGGAGTTCTTTGCAGAGCAGAGGATGGCAAAACTTATTCTTGTGCAACATTAAAACAGACAACAGGTATATCCAAAAACATTTATTTAACAAAAGGTAAAAGAGCAAAACACACAATTTTAATCTAGCTAAGTGTACCTATATACAAGTATATGTGTGTGAATGTGTATGTGTGTGTAAGTGTGTGTGGGAAAGACAATGGCAAGATGGCTGCAGTCACCTGGTGGCTGGGCACATAGCATGCAGACAATAGGGCTGACAAAGAGAACCAGAGGGACGAAAGGCCAGACCAAGTGGTGTCTTGAACCACATGTGCTGCCTGAACCAAAGTTTGCAAAAGTAGGTTTAAACCTCTTAACTGTGTGGTTCTCTGTTCAAGGCCAATTGGTGTAGGATCAAGGTGCCAGGGTAGGAAGAGGTTAGTTGCATGCAAGGTCTAGTTACTGGATGCAACATATGTTAAGTATGCTAACATTAACCTAGCAGTGTGGCTATGCAATAACCTGACTATGAACAACAAGGACATCACAACGATAGTTCAATGAATAACCTTAGCCAAATCAATACATGTACAGTACATTGATTAAGTTATACATTCTTGCTTAGCTGTGCTATGCTTCACTATGTTGCTAGGCTATGCCCAGTTGTTACCAGTCCATGAAGAAAGAGATGCTTTGTGGTGTTAAGCTGGTGAATCCGTGGAAGAGACAGGCTGAGAACGGTTTGGCTCCAAAGCTGAAAGATGCAGGTGTTGCTGGGGAGACAGCACTCCAGTCGTGCAGGTCAGAGAGCCAAGGTCACTCCTTTGTTTAGAGTTAGTGGCAAGCTAACTCTGTTTCGTGGCTCCTGTACTTGTTAAACCAGCCAGCAGACTTGTGTGGTAGCTGCTGGCTCTAGATAACTTTAGTTTCTGAGTCTTAGGCAGGCTCTCGCGTCTTCTGCCGTAAAGGAAGAGTTCTGTGTGTGTCTGTTGTGAGCAGGCCACACAAGAGAGCAGAGAGCTGTGAGGAGAAAGAGGAGCTGAGATCTGCTCCTTCAGCAGCTGGAGGTGAAAAAGCACAAGGAGCTGCTCCAGCCTCAGCTGCAGGAGAAAGAGAAAGATAAGAGGGGGATCTAGATCTAGTTTTGATAACCTGGATCCATGGGTTGAGTTTCTTGAGGACTCCTGCTGTTTCCTCGTCTTGAAACATGTGGTCAGATAGTGAGATCCAGTATTTATATATGTATATATTACTCCTGCTCTTTTGCTCCTGTAAAACTTTGAAACAGGACTTATACCTGTTGTAATGTATTTTAACATTGTGGTATTGCTACTTAAGCAAAGAATGTGAATGTGTCTTCCACTACTGTTAATTATTCTTTGGGCAAAACATGTTTCAACATAAGTAACTAAAGGAAGCAAAGCATCAATAATTCAAGATGGTGTACTGCAGTTTGAAACTTAATATCTTCTTCTTAATGGAACAATAATTGTCAAGATTACCCCACTCCTTTTCTTTCATAACATCTTGCCAGTGGATAAAAATGATGAATACTGATGCAGAGGGAGTTTTGTGCCAAAGGATTTAGAGAGCATCAGAAAGTTTGACAGAAGAGGTAATGTGTTGTGATGGTATTGGGTCTCTCTCTGGGTTTTGTGTTTCCTAGTCAGCAGCACTCCCTAGATACACCTTGGATCCAGGGGGACATATCCAAATTTCTAGCCACAAGTGTGGCTCAAGTTCCGAAATACTACATTTCCCATAATGCAATTCTATGGCATTTAGTCATTAGCCCTTCTGTACCTGCAATGTTCATGTCTCTCAAATTTCACACCACCACTTGGCTCTCTAACTCAGGCTCTCTGCTAAAAAAAATGTGGCCCAAGGTGAGATAACCCTTTTGACATCATTATGACACCATCAGGATTATTTCCTCTGACTTGAAAAAGACATTAGAGGACCAAATAGCTGGACATCTACAGCAACCAAAATCATTTTCTCATATTCTTTTCATTGATTTTAGCTCTGATTTTAACAATATGCAAATGGGCTCTCTTTTAGAATGACTTTTTAAAATGAACATTGGATCAGAAGCTTTCTAACTGACCTCCCTCAGAGAGTTGTCATGAACAAAGACAAATTTCCACTGAGGTGGACAATTAAATCAATCAATCAATCAATCAATCAATCAATCAATCAATCAATCAATCAACTATTTCACAGTGTAGAACTTGAAATGACAATTAAATAAATATCAATGGATTGCCCCTAAAATGTTGAGCACACAAACAACTCTTCAATTGTTTTTTGTCACAGTGGGCACAAATGCTGTTTACACACATAAAGATACACATACTTTCATATAAATACATAGAGGCAGCTTCAAGCATATTTGGGGGCGAGGCATGTAAATACCAGACATTTTGGCCTGAAAAAGTCCAACTGTTCATTCACAGAACAGTCTGTGGGTCATTTTCTCCCTTAGTATAGCACAGCATAATTACATAACCACATGTTATTATCGCAATTGAACAACATGGCTCCAGTGTTGAAGAAGGGTCATGAATGGGCACAGAAGGATTATAAGCCATTAAATTAGGCCTCATTTTGTTGATGTCTTCAGAAGCATCTGTCCATTTGCAGGTGAGAGTAGGAAACTAATTTCCATGAAATGTGGTGGAGGCAGGCTTTGAACTGAGATATTTGACTAAATTCCAGTGAAGATCCATGTCTGGATATGTCTTTATGTATATATACAGTATATTAAATATGAATATACTGGGATTACCAAATCCTAGTGCAACATGTAGAATTAAAAAAGCTGAAATTCAACTTGAATTTGAACTTAAAGGAATAGACCTACAGTTACTGCAGAGATGCTGGCAGGTGACATATTAATGGAAAAACCTAAATAAATGAGTGTAGAAACATAACAAATGCAGTTATTGTTATGTTATATATGTTATATTGTTATGGTACCTGAAGATTCCCTAGTGTTTCCCTGTTTTTCCCCCTTCCTTGTGTTTCCAATGCTCCCCTGTCTGTCTTTCTCTGTGTTTATGTTTTGGTTAGGGTTAGGGTTAGACTACACTCCTGGCTGCAATCAGCTCATCACCTCTCCCAGTCTGCTCACCTGCCTCTCATCACTTCCTCAGCATGCAGTATATCTACCCCGGCTCTTCATCCACTCATCGCCAGATCGTTGTTTCTGCTCAAGCGGTAGCTTACACCACAGGCCTCACTTATATGATGATTTCTCAATGTTTGGATTTGTTACTAACTGCTGTTTCTCTATCCAGTGCTCCTGGACCATCGCTCGCCTGCCTACCTGCCAGCTTGCCCACTCTCCAGCCCACTACCACCTGCTCCCTTCTGCCAGCCCTTGCCATTCTCCCTTACTCCTCTCAGTCCTCCAGTCCTGGCAATAAAGCCTTACTTCATTTACTGTCACTCTAGTCTGTGTCTGCATTTGGGTCCACCTTTCAAACCATAACAGATATGGGGTATAAGGATTCACTGAATGGTTTGATGAGTATAAAATGATGTGAATCCTATGTTATGGCCTTGAAACTCACCATATCTTAACCCAACTGAACACCTTGAGATGGAGTTCCAAGTGGCCATGTTATGTCATAATTAAATAAAATTATATGAAACTGTGAAGCAGTGCTGGCTACTGGATGCTGTGGTACTTATTGCTGTTAAATTACATAGCTTCTGTTTCTGGATGGCTGAAAAACACTCCAAGCGAGCTGAGTGGTGTACGTGCTTGGCACTGTCATGTTGGAATTTCCCGAGTGAGCCTTCCAGATTTGTGGTTGAAGTATTTACAGATCTGTGGTGTGCAAATTATACATACAGTGAGGAGGCTGAAGGAGCTCACAGCCAGGGAGGCCGGAAGGCTTCAGCATCAACACTGAGAGGGATTCCTAGGTTTCACAAAAGCCACAGAACCATAGTCAACTCTGGTGCAGAGTTTACTCCATATTAAACTCAAATATTAACATCCACCTCGTTATCCATATGACTATCCTGTCAGACAGCAGGGTTAGGGTTGGGGTTGGGGTCGGGGTTCAGGGTTCTTGGGAGACTGTTTATCACTGGCCCAATGACAGGAAGAGAAATGAAAACTCAAGTTGAGGGAGCTGTTGCGAGTTCCCTCCCCATGGGACCAGGAATCCGGACAGGGCAGAGGTGGGAGGGCTGAGGGGGAGGGGAAGAGAAATCAACAAAAAAAAAGAAAAGGAAAGGGAGAAGAAAGGAGAGGAGAAAAGTCTATTGGGGTGGGGGGGCTAAGGGAGGGGTAGGTCTGGGTTAGGGAAAGGGATGTTTGTGGTTAGGGTTAGGCAGGGGGATAGGTGTGGTTGGGGTTAGGCAAGGGGATGGGTGTGGTTAGGGTTAGGCGAGGGGAAGGGTTAGGGTTAGGGTTAGGAAATTCAAAAATTGGATCACGTTGCCAGGTTGACTATCAATATCCATTATGAATAAGATGGCATTTTTTAGGATGTGGATTTTTTTGATTTTTTCCACAAAATCATATATGTCTTTGATGGAGCTGGGGTGTAAGGTAGAGAGAAGATTTAAATAAAAGTCTAGGAACTCGGCCATATGGTAGGTGTCAGGAATTCCTGCAGGAATTTCATGTGGTTTGCTCCACTTAGATGGGTCTTAATGTATTTTTGGCTACATATAAAACAATCTGGGCTCTGGGTTCTGGGTCGCCCAGTAAATATTGCTTTTGTTTAGCATTTACGAATTTTTTATCCTGTAATATTTGTACAATTTTCTCAATCATGGGCTTTGTATCTGTATATATAGGTTTTATCAATTTAGAAAAAAATGCCACCTTATTCACAATTAATATTGATAGTTTATACACAAATATTGACATTCCACAAGGCATACAAGCCATAAAAAACATATTTCATAAATATCCTAATAAAAACAGACCAGACAAGGAATTGATACAACTATTAGAAATTAATTTGACCAGAAATGACTTTGAATTTAATGGAGAATTTTTTTCTACAAATCAAAGGCACAGCTATGGGCAAGAAATTTGCACCAGCATATGCTAATATTTTTATGGCAGAGTGGGAAACATCAGCCTTAGCCTCTTGTATTAAAAAACCTTTATATTATAATAGATACCTGGATGACATCTGGGGTGTATGGCAACACTCAGAGGAGGATTTTGATCATTTCTTAATCACTCTAAACAATCACAATGAATCTATAGAAGTGAAATCTACTACCAGCAGGACCTCAGTGGACTTTCTGGACACCACCACATACAAGGGCCAGAATTTTCAATTTTAAATAATAATGTTTATCATTCAATTGTCTGTATCCCTCCCATAGATATTGTTCTCTATCCAAAATGACAACTGCATTGCCCTTATCAGCTGGTTTAATGATTATTTTTCTGTTGTTTTTGAGGTCTTTTAATGCCTCAGCTTCCTCTCTGCTCAGGTTCGGCTGTGTATAAGAGACCTGGAATTTTGTGTCAACATATTGGATGTCAGTTCTGATCAGAGCAGTGATTTCAGGTGGCAGTTTGCCACAAGGAGGAGTCCGATGTGATTTGGGGATGAAAGGAGGAGGTATTGTATCTTTTGTGTTTTGGAAATATGCTGCCAATTTAATTTTTCTGTGACATAATTGTAGATCCCATCTAGTCTGTTCGATTATGTTTTTATTACTGCCCTTAGTAGGAATAAAAGTTAGTCCCATATTCAACAGGGTGAGTTGTGGGGGTGTCAGATGAACATTTATTTGCCAAATTCATCACATTTTTGCTCCCCTCCTGTACAGGCAGGCTTATGGTGATAGTTATTTTACATAATCAAACCAGTGTTGAAGCATGCGTCTGGCTGTGGGTTTGGTCCAGTGTATTTTGTCTGTCTCTATTTTGAAGACTCTCATGGGCAGTTCAGGTATGTATCTGCAGTTTTTGGTAATGTAAGCATTGAGATGCAGCAAATTACTTTGGTCTTTAAGTGGCAAAGCCCTGGGGTAGTTAATTTGCGGCACGCGGATCTCTGCTTGTGGAAATCTGAGTTGTGCTGTTTTGACAGCTGCTTGTAGTTGTTTGAATGTTGTCTGTTTGACATTTCGTGATCTGTTCTTTAAACCAAAGGACAAGATCACTGTTTCCACCGTGACAGATGAAGTGGCTCTAGTGAGGATGGCTTCAGTGTGTCTGAAGGTGGCCCCTGGATAACTATCTATCTGTAAGTCTGAGGCTGTAAACGGTGGCACTCTGGTGACATTGGAGTATCCCATGATGAGCCATTTTTTAGGGTTAGGGGTTAGGGGTTAGTGTTAGGGAGTTAGGGTTAGGGGTTAGGGTTAGGGGTTAGGGGTTAGGTATGTGGGTAAAACGAGGTTTGTCTCACTGGACAAAACGGGACAAATGTGAATAACTTTTGATAGGGAGGTCATAGAGACTTGGAACCAAGCTCCATCCCCACTAATTCAGGAACGGCCCACGAGCATGTGCGAGCTTCCGGTCCTGAGATACGCCACTTCCGGTTTTTGAAATGGCTGTATCTCAGGAATGGCAGGTCGTAGAGACATGGGTCCAAGACTGGCACGTTCAGAGCCCTCCAATTAGGTCTGAAGCCACTCACTCCCGAGTCTCTACGACTTTTGGTTCCCGAGTTATAGAGCAAAATGTCCTCCCCATTGGAAATGACTGGGATGAAAATTTCAGTGTGGAGGCCAAAATCGACCATGCAGAAAGTATTAAGGAGCACGTTTCAGGTCATTTGGAGTCTATTCGTACCAGTCGTGGAGTGACTTTTCGAAAAATCTTGACACCCATGAGAGATGAGGTAGGTATTAAGGTATAAGAGGTAGGTAAGTATTCTAAAGGTAAGTTGTGGACTGTTTGGTTGGTATTACCGTATAAGAGGTAGGTAAGTATTTTAAAGGTAAGTTGTGGACTCTTTGGTCTGGCCTGTGTTTGTGTGTGTGTGAGTGTGTGTGTGTGTGTGTGTGTGTGTGTGTGTGAGTGTGTTTGTGTGCATGTGTGTGTGTGTGTGAGTGTTTGTGTGTGTGTGTTTATGTGTGTGTCAGTGTGTTTTGTGTGTTTGTGTGAGTGTGTGTGTGTGTTTGTGTGTTTGTGTGTGTTTGTGTGTGTGAGTGTGTGCATGAGTGTGTGTGTGTGTTAGTGTGTGTTAGTGTGTGCGTGAGTGTGTGTGTGTGTGTGTGTGAGTGTGTGTTTGTGTGTGAGTGTGTGTCTGTGTGTTTGTGTGTGTGTGTTAGTGTGTGTTTGTGTGTGTGTGAGTGAGTGTGTATGAGCATTTGTAGTTTATGGAGACGTTTTGCATGAATACATGCCACACTGTGAGGACATTTTGAATTGTGAGGACAGGGTCCTCATAATTCGGACAGCGTAGACGTGTTTCTATAGGTGTAGAGACCCAGAATCCAAAGTTTCAGCAAATGTCTCCACAATTCAGATTTACGTGAATTTGTGTAAAATCTGTGTATGACACAGCGGCCTCTGTAGGTGGGTCAATGTAACTGCACCCACTAATGAATAATTCACACGTGTAAAGTTCACAGCTTTTGATTGGCTGACAGTCGCCTGTCCTCATAATTACGGTTTTTGTCAAAACTGCTGTTACCCTAAACGAGGTGACCTCTCTTCAGCCAGCCACCAAATCATTTCCTGGTTAACATCATGTTATATCCTGCTGAACCAGCACATTTTCACCTGCACCTGTGGAGAAGAGGTAAGACTCAAAACCCAGCACTACATTTCGCATCCAGAAACTAGTCAAGGCAGCTTTTTTGATATCGGTAGCTAGTTGAAAGTGCCATTTCATCCAGCAATTGATCATATAAATTTCTGGGAAATTAATGCCAATGCTAGCTTAGTTTGAGGACAGTTTAGTTTAGCTTAGTTTAGCTAACGTTGGCTTTGCTTGGACATGGTTGATAGAGTGAGAGAAATTATAAGTGAAAATGTGATACTTCTGCTTTCGTGAGAAACTCCCTTTTCAGGTATGATTCCGTATATATGATTCAGTAGTGTGTTAGATGAATGCGTATATGTTCTCGGGAAAGTATTAGTATTACGGTATGTCAGTACATTGTGGAGTAATGACGTTAATTGCAGGATGACCAATAAGCTAACCATGCTAACCTAATGTTATGCTAACTGACGGCAAATAAGCTAACAATGCTAATGTCATGTTATGCTAATCGCAGTGTTGTCTTTGGACTAAGTAAGTGATGTGGGGAAAATCACTCGACTGGCGATGTAGTTTGCAGACTATCCTGTAAATTTATGTATGTTGTATGTTTGCTGAAATGTCTTTGTTATTAATTCAGTGTACTGGTAGTGTTGTAGGTTGTACATTATGAGGTAGTGCTATCAGTACTAGACATGAGCAAAGTTATCACACTTTAGTTTGTGAATTATGAATCCATGGTAATAATAATCCATAACAATAGTCCATGAATACACACACACACAAATATATATGTATATATATATTATCCTGTTTAATATAAGCATTTCAGTAAAGTTTATTAGTGTTTGTTACACAATACTGCAAACATTTAGGAGAGCTGTCTTGTGACACCTGTACTAGTATGTACAGAACTAGTATACTATGTATGTACAGTATTGATTGTAATGTTATGAAGTTGTGTAGTGTTCAGTCATTATAATACATGACCAGAGGAAAGTTTGTGTCCACACATCTTTGACACATATACTGCCTTTTCAGGGCATTTACACTTTGACCCTTGACTTAATTTAGTCTAGGTTCAAAACTATGTGCTTGTTCACCAGTATGGTGTCACATCTTGCCTGGACTTTGGGTGTTTTTTGGTCTTGTGTTGTGTTCTTTGGGGTCTCCTGGTTTTGCACTTCTGTTTGGTCCTTCGGTTCATGGGGGTTTTCTTGTATGGGTTGGGTGGTGGGTTTTGGAGGACTGCGTCATTGGTTTGTTGGGTTGTGTGCTTGGGTTTGTGTTTGTGGTTGGTTTTGGATGGGTTAGTGTAGATGGCATTGAGTTTGTTTTCTGGGTTTTTGTTCTGTTTCCCTTGTGTGTTCATGTGCTCCTCCACACCTGCCCTGCATTTGGACTTGTTAGTCCTGCCCTGCTCTGTTTTCCCCACACCTGCCCTGTGTTAGCCTCGTCAGCCCTGCCCTGCTCCCTGTGTGTCCTCAGCCGATCAGCTCCCTGTATGTTCACTCCCCTCTCTTGAGTTCTCCACCCATCTCCCCACCTGCACCTCATCTCCTTGTTAGTTCAGTTTCTTTTTAAGTTCTGGTTTTCTGTTCAGTCCTTGTTGGATCGTTTTGTGTTGTCGCATCTGCTAGTTCTGTTCTGCTCTGTTTGACTGTTCATGACCATCCACAATTAAAGGAGAGTTTTTTTCATCATATCTGCATTCCGGCCTCTGCGTTTGGGTCCACTCCTGCTTCCCCGAGTCTGACATATGGCTTACTAGTAAGGCAAGGCAAATTTATTTGTATAGCATATCTATTTGGCACATTTCCTACACAGACACTTAAAAGACTGAAAGTCAACTGTAAAATAGGTCTGCAGTAAGTTGTTAACAAACTATGATAATTAAACTGATCAGATTTTTTTTCTATAGCTATACTGAAGTCATCATTGTCTTTAGCATGAGATGTCAGCAATAAGGCCACAGAGAGTGAAGATTAATCCTAAAGAAGAGGCAGCATATTTTGCATCCTTGGGCAAAGACAAGGATGGATTCAATATAAAATATATTAATTCATTTAAAGGTGAGTTGCCATTTGTTAAAAATTCTTTAGCACAGGTATACTTTTAATTATTGCTTTAATCTCTTCATATTTCTGACACATCTTCTGTTCTTCGTTAGGTCGAGGAGTGTTCAGTTGCCGCCACTTTCAGAAGGGAGACTTTCTTATTGAATATCGATTGGAAATCATAGGCAAACAGGAACATGAAAACAGGCTAAGACTGAACCACGATGCCCTGAAGGTTTTCATGTTTGAATTTCTCTGCAATGGGAAAAAAACTATGGTACATGTGTTGTCATACTTAATTTACAGTATTTTTTGTAAGTTTAATTTCACCCAGAAAAACAAACTGCCATTTTGTACTAACTTGATGTTAGTAGTGGCAATAGTAGTAGTAGTAATAGTAGTAGAGGTGATGGTGATTTATTTATTCATTCAGTATAGTGTGCTTCTGTCATTATACTTTTACATTTTGTAATCAGAATTTTTTGCAATTTCAGTATTGATGCAGCCAGAGAGGACGACTCCCTAGGGAGACTCATCAACGATGATCATGTAAGCCCAAACAGCAGAATGAGGATCATCACTGTGGATAGAAAGCCTCATCTCTGTTTATTTGCAATCAAGGACATCAGGCCAGGGGAAGAGATAACCTACAACTATGGAGATTCGGA
>NW_024757903.1:83599-138192 GCF_910596095.1 Thunnus maccoyii | reverse complement strand
GCAGGGTCACGGCGCACGCCGTACATGCATTTTCATGTGTTTCTGTCAATTTCAGTGTTATTGGGCCCAAACTAGTGGCTTTTCATCAGAACCGATGCAGACTCACCCAAAAGGCTCGGCTGCGCTGGCAGGGTCACGGCGCACACCGTACATGCATTTTCATGTGTTTCTGTCAATTTCAGTGTTATTGGGCCCAAACTAGTGGCTTTTCATCAGAACCGATGCAGACTCACCCAAAGGCTCGGCTGCGCTGGCAGGGTCACGACGCACGCCGTACATGCATTTTCATGTGTTTCTGTCAATTTCAGTGTTTTTGGGCCCAAACTAGTGGCTTTTCATCAGAACCTATGCAGACTCACCCAAAAGGCTCGGCTGCCCTGGCAGGGTCACGACACACGCCGTACATGCATTTTCATGTGTTTCTGTCAATTTCAGTGTTTTTGGGCCCAAACTAGTGGCTTTTCATCAGAACCGATGCAGACTCACCCAAAAGGCTCGGCTGCCCTGGCAGGGTCACGGCGCACACCGTACATGCATTTTCATGTGTTTCTGTCAATTTCAGTGTTATTGGGCCCAAACTAGTGGCTTTTCATCAGAACCGATGCAGACTCACCCCAAAGGCTCGGCTGCGCAGGGTCACGGCGCACGCCGTACATGCATTTTCATGTGTTTCTGTCAATTTCAGTGTTATTGGGCCCAAACTAGTGGCTTTTCATCAGGACCGATGCAGACTCACCCAAAAGGCTCGGCTGCGCTGGCAGGGTCACGGCGCACGCCGCACATGCATTTTCATGTGTTTCTGTCAATTTCAGTGTTATTGGGCCCAAACTAGTGGCTTTTCATCAGAATCGATGCAGACTCACCCAAAAGGCTCGGCTGCGCTGGCAGGGTCACGGCACACGCCGTACATGTATTTTCATGTGTTTCTGTCAATTTCAGTGTTATTGGGCCCAAACCAGTGGCTTTTCATCAGAACCGATGCAGACTCACCCAAAAGGCTCGGCTGCGCTGGCAGGGTCACGGCGCACGCCGTACATGCATTTTTCATGTGTTTCTGTCAATTTCAGTGTTATTGGGCCCAAACTAGTGGCTTTTCATCAGAACCGATGCAGACTCACCCTAAAGGCTCGGCTGCGCTGGCAGGGTGCCGGCGCACACCGTACATGCATTTTCATGTGTTTCTGTCAATTTCAGTGTTATTGGGGCCCAAACTAGTGGCTTTTCATCAGAACCGATGCAGACTCACCCAAAAGGCTCGGCTGCGCTGGCAGGGTCATGGCGCACGCCGTACATGCATTTTCATGTGTTTTCTGTCAATTTCAGTGTTATTGGGCCCAAACCAGTGGCTTTTCATCAGAACCGATGCAGACTCACCCAAAAGGCTCGGCTGCGCTGGCAGGGTCACGGCGCACACCGTACATGCATTTTCATGTGTTTCTGTCAATTTCAGTGTTATTGGGCCCAAACTAGTGGCTTTTCATCAGAACCGATGCAGACTCACCCCAAAGGCTCGGCTGCGCAGGGTCACGGCGCACGCCGTACATGCATTTTCATGTGTTTCTGTCAATTTCAGTGTTATTGGGCCCAAACTAGTGGCTTTTCATCAGAACCGATGCAGACTCACCCGAAAGGCTCGGCTGCGCTGGCAGGGTCACGGCGCACGCCGCACATGCATTTTCATGTGTTTCTGTCAATTTCAGTGTTTTTGGGCCCAAACTAGTGGCTTTTCATCAGAACCGATGCAGACTCACCCAAAAGGCTCGGCTGCGCTGGCAGGGTCACGACGCACGCCGTACATGCATTTTCATGTGTTTCTGTCAATTTCAGTGTTTTTGGGCCCAAACTAGTGGCTTTTCATCAGAACCGATGCAGACTCACCCAAAAGGCTCGGCTGCGCTGGCAGGGTCACGGCGCACGCCGTACATGCATTTTCATGTGTTTCTGTCAATTTCAGTGTTATTGGGCCCAAACTAGTGGCTTTTCATCAGAACCGATGCAGACTCACCCCAAAGGCTCGGCTGCGCAGGGTCACGGCGCACGCCGTACATGCATTTTCATGTGTTTCTGTCAATTTCAGTGTTATTGGGCCCAAACTAGTGGGCTTTTCATCAGAACCGATGCAGACTCACCCAAAAGGCTCGGCTGCGCTGGCAGGGTCACGGCGCACACCGTACATGCATTTTCATGGGTTTCTGTCAATTTCAGTGTTATTGGGCCCAAACTAGTGGCTTTTCATCAGAACCGATGCAGACTCACCCCAAAGGCTCGGCTGCGCAGGGTCACGGCGCACGCCGTACATGCATTTTCATGTGTTTCTGTCAATTTCAGTGTTATTGGGCCCAAACTAGTGGCTTTTCATCAGAACCGATGCAGACTCACCCAAAAGGCTCGGCTGCCCTGGCAGGGTCACGACGCAAGCCGTACATGCATTTTCATGTGTTTCTGTCAATTTCAGTGTTTTTGGGCCCAAACTAGTGGCTTTTCATCAGAACCGAGGCAGACTCACCCAAAAGGCTCGGCTGCCCTGGCAGGGTCACGGCGCACGCCGTACATGCATTTTCATGTGTTTCTGTCAATTTCAGTGTTATTGGGCCCAAACTAGTGGCTTTTCATCAGAACCGATGCAGACTCACCCAAAAGGCTCGGCTGCGCTGGCAGGGTCACGGCGCACACCGTACATGCATTTTCATGTGTTTCTGTCAATTTCAGTGTTATTGGGCCCAAACTAGTGGCTTTTCATCAGAACCGATGCAGACTCACCCCAAAGGCTCGGCTGGCAGGGTCACGGCGCACGCCGTACATGCATTTTCATGTGTTTCTGTCAATTTTCAGTGTTATTGGGCCCAAACTAGTGGCTTTTCATCGAGAACCGATGCAGACTCACCCAAAAGGCTCGGCTGCGCTGGCAGGGTCACGGCGCACGCCGTACATGTATTTTCATGTGTTTTCTGTCAATTTCAGTGTTATTGGGCCCAAACTAGTGGCTTTTCATCAGAACCGATGCAGACTCACCCAAAAGGCTCGGCTGCGCTGGCAGGGTCACGGCGCACGCCGTACATGCATTTTCATGTGTTTCTGTCAATTTCAGTGTTTTTGGGCCCAAACTAGTGGCTTTGTCATCAGAACCGATGCAGACTCACCCCAAAGGCTCGGTTGCGCTGGCAGGGTCACGACGCACGCCGTACATGCATTTTCATGTGTTTCTGTCAATTTCAGTGTTTTTTGGGCCCAAACTAGTGGCTTTTCATCAGAACCTATGCAGACTCACCCAAAAGGCTCGGCTGCCCTGGCAGGGTCACGACACACGCCGTACATGCATTTCATGTGTTTCTGTCAATTTCAGTGTTTTTGGGCCCAAACTAGTGGCTTTTCATCAGAACCGATGCAGACTCACCCAAAAGGCTCGGCTGCCCTGGCAGGGTCACGGCGCACACCGTACATGCATTTTCATGTGTTTCTGTCAATTTCAGTGTTATTGGGCCCAAACTAGTGGCTTTTCATCAGAACCGATGCAGACTCACCCCAAAGGCTCGGCTGCGCAGGGTCACGGCGCACGCCGTACATGCATTTTCATGTGTTTCTGTCAATTTCAGTGTTATTGGGCCCAAACTAGTGGCTTTTCATCAGAACCGCTGCAGATTCAACCAAAAGGTTCGGCTGCGCTGGCAGGGTGACGGCGCACGCCGTACATGCATTTTCATGTGTTTCTGTCAATTTCAGTGTTATTGGGCCCAAACTAGTGGCTTTTCATCAGAACCGATGCAGATTCAACCAAAAGGTTCGGCTGCGCTGGCAGGGTCACGGCGCACGCCGTACATGCATTTTCATGTGTTTCTGTCAATTTCAGTGTTATTGGGCACAAACTAGTGGCTTTTCATCAGAACCGATGCAGACTCACCCAAAAGGCTCGGCTGCGCTGGCAGGGTCACGGCACACGCCGTACATAGCATTTTTCATGTGTTTCTGTCATATTTCAGTGTTATTGGGCCCAAACTAGTGGCTTTTCATCAGAACCGATGCAGACTCACCCAAAAGGCTCGGCTGCGCTGGCAGGGTCACGGCGCACTCCGTACATGCATTTTCATGTGTTTCTGTCAATTTCAGTGTTATTGGGCCCAAACTAGTGGCTTTTCATCAGAACCGATGCAGACTCACCCAAAAGGCTCGGCTGCGCTGGCAGGGTCACGGCGCACGCCGTACATGCATTTTCATGTGTTTCTGTCAATTTCAGTGTTTTTGGGCCCAAACTAGTGGCTTTTCATCAGAACCTATGCAGACTCACCCAAAAGGCTCGGCTGCCCTGGCAGGGTCACGACACACGCCGTACATGCATTTTCATGTGTTTCTGTCAATTTCAGTGTTTTTGGGCCCAAACTAGTGGCTTTTCATCAGAACCGATGCAGACTCACCCAAAAGGCTCGGCTGCCCTGGCAGGGTCACGGCGCACACCGTACATGCATTTTCATGTGTTTCTGTCAATTTCAGTGTTATTGGGCCCAAACTAGTGGCTTTTCATCAGAACCGATGGCAGACTCACCCAAAAGGCTCGGCTGCGCTGGCAGGGTCACGACGCACGCCGTACATGCATTTTCATGTGTTTCTGTCAATTTCAGTGTTTTTGGGCCCAAACTAGTGGCTTTTCATCAGAACCGATGCAGACTCACCCAAAAGGCTCGGCTGCGCTGGCAGGGTCACGGCGCACACCGTACATGCATTTTCATGTGTTTCTGTCAATTTCAGTGTTATTGGGCCCAAACTAGTGGCTTTTCATCAGAACCGATGCAGACTCACCCAAAAGGCTCGGCTGCGCAGGGTCATGGCGCACGCCGTACATGCATTTTCATGTGTTTCTGTCAATTTCAGTGTTATTGGGCCCAAACTAGTGGCTTTTCATCAGAACCGATGCAGACTCACCCAAAAGGCTCGGCTGCGCTGGCAGGGTCACGGCGCACACCGTACATGCATTTTCATGTGTTTCTGTCAATTTCAGTGTTATTGGGCCCAAACTAGTGGCTTTTCATCAGAACCGATGCAGACTCACCCAAAGGCTCGGCTGCGCTGGCAGGGTCACGACGCACGCCGTACATGCATTTTCATGTGTTTCTGTCAATTTCAGTGTTTTTGGGCCCAAACTAGTGGCTTTTCATCAGAACCTATGCAGACTCACCCAAAGGCTCGGCTGCCCTGGCAGGGTCACGACACACGCCGTACATGCATTTTCATGTGTTTCTGTCAATTTCAGTGTTTTTGGGCCCAAACTAGTGGCTTTTCATCAGAACCGATGCAGACTCACCCAAATGGCTCGGCTGCCCTGGCAGGGTCACGGCGCACACCGTACATGCATTTTCATGTGTTTCTGTCAATTTCAGTGTTATTGGGCCCAAACTAGTGGCTTTTCATCAGAACCGATGCAGACTCACCCCAAAGGCTCGGCTGCGCAGGGTCACGGCGCACGCCGTACATGCATTTTCATGTGTTTCTGTCAATTTCAGTGTTATTGGGCCCAAACTAGTGGCTTTTCATCAGGACCGATGCAGACTCACCCAAAAGACTCGGCTGCGCTGGCAGGGTCACGGCGCACGCCGCACATGCATTTTCATGTGTTTCTGTCAATTTCAGTGTTATTGGGCCCAAACTAGTGGCTTTTCATCAGAATCGATGCAGACTCACCCAAAAGGCTCGGCTGCGCTGGCAGGGTCACGGCACACGCCGTACATGTATTTTCATGTGTTTCTGTCAATTTCAGTGTTATTGGGCCCAAACTAGTGGCTATTCATCAGAACCGATGCAGACTCACCCCAAAGGCTCGGCTGCGCAGGGTCACGGCGCACGCCGTACATGCATTTTCATGTGTTTCTGTCAATTTCAGTGTTATTGGGCCCAAACTAGTGGCTTTTCATCAGGACCGATGCAGACTCACCCAAAAGGCTCGGCTGCGCTGGCAGGGTCACGGCGCACGCCGCACATGCATTTTCCTGTGTTTCTGTCAATTTCAGTGTTATTGGGCCCAAACTAGTGGCTTTTCATCAGAATCGATGCAGACTCACCCAAAAGGCTCGGCTGCGCTGGCAGGGTCACGGCACACGCCGTACATGTATTTTCATGTGTTTCTTGTCAATTTCAGTGTTATTGGGCCCAAACTAGTGGCTATTCATCAGAACCGATGCAGACTCACCCCAAAGGCTCGGCTGCGCAGGGTCACGGCGCACGCCGTACATGCATTTTCATGTGTTTCTGTCAATTTCAGTGTTATTGGGCCCAAACTAGTGGCTTTTCATCAGAACCGATGCAGACTCACCCAAAAGGCTCGGCTGCGCTGGCAGGGTCACGGCGCACACCGTACATGCATTTTCATGTGTTTCTGTCAATTTCAGTGTTATTGGGCCCAAACTAGTGGCTTTTCATCAGAACCGATGCAGACTCACCCCAAAGGCTCGGCTGCGCTGGCAGGGTCACGACGCACGCCGTACATGCATTTTCATGTGTTTCTGTCAATTTCAGTGTTTTTGGGCCCAAACTAGTGGCTTTTCATCAGAACCTATGCAGACTCACCCAAAAGGCTCGGCTGCCCTGGCAGGGTCACGACACACGCCGTACATGCATTTTCATGTGTTTCTGTCAATTTCAGTGTTTTTGGGCCCAAACTAGTGGCTTTTCATCAGAACCGATGCAGACTCACCCAAAGGCTCGGCTGCCCTGGCAGGGTCACGGCGCACACCGTACATGCATTTTCATGTGTTTCTGTCAATTTCAGTGTTATTGGGCCCAAACTAGTGGCTTTTCATCAGAACCGATGCAGACTCACCCCAAAGGCTCGGCTGCGCAGGGTCACGGCGCACGCCGTACATGCATTTTCATGTGTTTCTGTCAATTTCAGTGTTATTGGGCCCAAACTAGTGGCTTTTCATCAGGACCGATGCAGACTCACCCAAAAGGCTCGGCTGCGCTGGCAGGGTCACGGCGCACGCCGCACATGCATTTTCATGTGTTTCTGTCAATTTCAGTGTTATTGGGCCCAAACTAGTGGCTTTTCATCAGAATCGATGCAGACTCACCCAAAAGGCTCGGCTGCGCTGGCAGGGTCACGGCACACGCCGTACATGTATTTTCATGTGTTTCTGTCAATTTCAGTGTTATTGGGCCCAAACTAGTGGCTATTCATCAGAACCGATGCAGACTCACCCCAAAGGCTCGGCTGCGCAGGGTCACGGCGCACGCCGTACATGCATTTTCATGTGTTTCTGTCAATTTCAGTGTTATTGGGCCCAAACTAGTGGCTTTTCATCAGAACCGATGCAGATTCAACCAAAAGGTTCGGCTGCGCTGGCAGGGTGACGGCGCACGCCGTACATGCATTTTCATGTGTTTCTGTCAATTTCAGTGTTATTGGGCCCAAACTAGTGGCTTTTCATCAGAACCGATGCAGATTCAACCAAAAGGTTCGGCTGCGCTGGCAGGGTCACGGCGCACGCCGTACATGCATTTTCATGTGTTTCTGTCAATTTCAGTGTTATTGGGCCCAAACTAGTGGCTTTTCATCAGAACCGATGCAGACTCACCCAAAAGGCTCGGCTGCGCTGGCAGGGTCACGGCACACGCCGTACATGCATTTTCATGTGTTTCTGTCAATTTCAGTGTTATTGGGCCCAAACTAGTGGCTTTTCATCAGAACCGATGCAGACTCACCCAAAAGGCTCGGCTGCGCTGGCAGGGTCACGGCGCACTCCGTACATGCATTTTCATGTGTTTCTGTCAATTTCAGTGTTATTGGGCCCAAACTAGTGGCTTTTCATCAGAACCGATGCAGACTCACCCAAAAGGCTCGGCTGCGCTGGCAGGGTCACGGCGCACGCCGTACATGCATTTTCATGTGTTTCTGTCAATTTCAGTGTTATTGGGCCCAAACTAGTGGCTTTTCATCAGAACCGATGCAGACTCACCCAAAACGCTCGGCTGCGCTGGCAGAGTCACGGCGCACGCCGTACATGCATTTTCATGTGTTTCTGTCAATTTCAGTGTTATTGGGCCCAAACCAGTCGCTTTTCATCAGAACCGATGCAGACTCACCCAAAAGGCTCGGCTGCGCTGGCAGGGTCACGGCGCACGCCGTACATGCATTTTCATGTGTTTCTGTCAGTTTCAGTGTTATTGGGCCCAAACTAGTGGCTTTTCATCAGAACCGATGCAGACTCACCCAAAAGGCTCGGCTGCGCTGGCAGGGTCACGGTGCACGCCGTACATGTATTTTCATGTGTTTCTGTCAATTTCAGTGTTATTGGGCCCAAACTAGTGGCTTTTCATCAGAACCGATGCAGACTCACCCCAAAGGCTCGGCTGCGCTGGCAGGGTCACGGCGCACGCCGTACATGCATTTTCATGTGTTTCTGTCAATTTCAGTGTTATTGGGCCCAAACTAGTGGCTTTTCATCAGAACCGATGCAGACTCACCCAAAAGGCTCGGCTGCGCTGGCAGGGTCACGGCGCACGCCGTACATGCATTTTCATGTGTTTCTGTCAATTTCAGTGTTTTTGGGCCCAAACTAGTGGCTTTTCATCAGAACCGATGCAGACTCACCCAAAAGGCTCGGCTGCGCTGGCAGGGTCACGACGCACGCCGTACATGCATTTTCATGTGTTTCTGTCAATTTCAGTGTTTTTGGGCCCAAACTAGTGGCTTTTCATCAGAACCGATGCAGACTCACCCAAAAGGCTCGGCTGCGCTGGCAGGGTCACGACGCACGCCGTACATGCATTTTCATGTGTTTCTGTCAATTTCAGTGTTTTTGGGCCCAATCTAGTGGCTTTTCATCAGAACCGATGCAGACTCACCCAAAAGGCTCGGCTGCGCTGGCAGGGTCACGGCGCACGCCGTACATGCATTTTCATGTGTTTCTGTCAATTTCAGTGTTATTGGGCCCAAACTAGTGGCTTTTCATCAGAACCGATGCAGACTCACCCCAAAGGCTCGGCTGCGCAGGGTCACGGCGCACGCCGTACATGCATTTTCATGTGTTTCTGTCAATTTCAGTGTTATTGGGCCCAAACTAGTGGCTTTTCATCAGAACCGATGCAGACTCACCCAAAAGGCTCGGCTGCGCTGGCAGGGTCACGGCGCACGCCGTACATGCATTTTCATGTGTTTCTGTCAATTTCAGTGTTTTTGGGCCCAAACTAGTGGCTTTTCATCAGAACCGATGCAGACTCACCCAAAAGGCTCGGCTGCGCTGGCAGGGTCACGGCGCACACCGTACATGCATTTTCATGTGTTTCTGTCAATTTCAGTGTTATTGGGCCCAAACTAGTGGCTTTTCATCAGAACCGATGCAGACTCACCCCAAAGGCTCGGCTGCGCAGGGTCACGGCGCACGCCGTACATGCATTTTCATGTGTTTCTGTCAATTTCAGTGTTATTGGGCCCAAACTAGTGGCTTTTCATCAGAACCGATGCAGACTCACCCAAAAGGCTCGGCTGCGCTGGCAGGGTCACGGCGCACGCCGTACATGCATTTTCATGTGTTTCTGTCAATTTCAGTGTTATTGGGCCCAAACTAGTGGCTTTTCATCAGAACCGATGCAGACTCACCCCAAAGGCTCGGCTGCGCTGGCAGGGTCACGGCGCACGCCGTACATGCATTTTCATGTGTTTCTGTCAATTTCAGTGTTATTGGGCCCAAACTAGTGGCTTTTCATCAGAACCGATGCAGACTCACCCAAAAGGCTCGGCTGCGCTGGCAGGGTCACGGCACACGCCGTACATGTATTTTCATGTGTTTCTGTCAATTTCAGTGTTATTGGGCCCAAACTAGTGGCTTTTCATCAGAACCGATGCAGACTCACCCCAAAGGCTCGGCTGCGCAGGGTCACGGCGCACGCCGTACATGCATTTTCATGTGTTTCTGTCAATTTCAGTGTTATTGGGCCCAAACTAGTGGCTTTTCATCAGAACCGATGCAGATTCAACCAAAAGGTTCGGCTGCGCTGGCAGGGTGACGGCGCACGCCGTACATGCATTTTCATGTGTTTCTGTCAATTTCAGTGTTATTGGGCCCAAACTAGTGGCTTTTCATCAGAACCGATGCAGATTCAACCAAAAGGTTCGGCTGCGCTGGCAGGGTCACGGCGCACGCCGTACATGCATTTTCATGTGTTTCTGTCAATTTCAGTGTTATTGGGCCCAAACTAGTGGCTTTTCATCAGAACCGATGCAGACTCACCCAAAAGGCTCGGCTGCGCTGGCAGGGTCACGGCACACGCCGTACATGCATTTTCATGTGTTTCTGTCAATTTCAGTGTTATTGGGCCCAAACTAGTGGCTTTTCATCAGAACCGATGCAGACTCACCCAAAAGGCTCGGCTGCGCTGGCAGGGTCACGGCGCACTCCGTACATGCATTTTCATGTGTTTCTGTCAATTTCAGTGTTATTGGGCCCAAACTAGTGGCTTTTCATCAGAACCGATGCAGACTCACCCAAAAGGCTCGGCTGCGCTGGCAGGGTCACGACGCACGCCGTACATGCATTTTCATGTGTTTCTATCAATTTCAGTGTTATTGGGCCCAAACCAGTCGCTTTTCATCAGAACCGATGCAGACTCACCCAAAAGGCTCGGCTGCGCTGGCAGGGTCACGGCGCACGCCGTACATGCATTTTCATGTGTTTCTGTCAGTTTCAGTGTTATTGGGCCCAAACTAGTGGCTTTTCATCAGAACCGATGCAGACTCACCCAAAAGGCTCGGCTGCGCTGGCAGGGTCACGGTGCACGCCGTACATGTATTTTCATGTGTTTCTGTCAATTTCAGTGTTATTGGGCCCAAACTAGTGGCTTTTCATCAGAACCGATGCAGACTCACCCCAAAGGCTCGGCTGCGCTGGCAGGGTCACGGCGCACGCCGTACATGCATTTTCATGTGTTTCTGTCAATTTCAGTGTTTTTGGGCCCAAACTAGTGGCTTTTCATCAGAACCGATGCAGACTCACCCAAAAGGCTCGGCTGCGCTGGCAGGGTCACGGCGCACACCGTACATGCATTTTCATGTGTTTCTGTCAATTTCAGTGTTATTGGGCCCAAACTAGTGGCTTTTCATCAGAACCGATGCAGACTCACCCCAAAGGCTCGGCTGCGCAGGGTCACGGCGCACGCCGTACATGCATTTTCATGTGTTTCTGTCAATTTCAGTGTTATTGGGCCCAAACTAGTGGCTTTTCATCAGAACCGATGCAGACTCACCCAAAAGGCTCGGCTGCGCTGGCAGGGTCACGGCGCACGCCGTACATGCATTTTCATGTGTTTCTGTCAATTTCAGTGTTATTGGGCCCAAACTAGTGGCTTTTCATCAGAACCGATGCAGACTCACCCCAAAGGCTCGGCTGCGCTGGCAGGGTCACGGCGCACGCCGTACATGCATTTTCATGTGTTTCTGTCAATTTCAGTGTTATTGGGCCCAAACTAGTGGCTTTTCATCAGAATCGATGCAGACTCACCCAAAAGGCTCGGCTGCGCTGGCAGGGTCACGGCACACGCCGTACATGTATTTTCATGTGTTTCTGTCAATTTCAGTGTTATTGGGCCCAAACTAGTGGCTATTCATCAGAACCGATGCAGACTCACCCCAAAGGCTCGGCTGCGCAGGGTCACGGCGCACGCCGTACATGCATTTTCATGTGTTTCTGTCAATTTCAGTGTTATTGGGCCCAAACTAGTGGCTTTTCATCAGAACCGATGCAGATTCAACCAAAAGGTTCGGCTGCGCTGGCAGGGTGACGGCGCACGCCGTACATGCATTTTCATGTGTTTCTGTCAATTTCAGTGTTATTGGGCCCAAACTAGTGGCTTTTCATCAGAACCGATGCAGACTCACCCCAAAGGCTCGGCTGCGCTGGCAGGGTCACGGCGCACGCCGTACATGCATTTTCATGTGTTTCTGTCAATTTCAGTGTTATTGGGCCCAAACTAGTGGCTTTTCATCAGAACCGATGCAGACTCACCCAAAAGGCTCGGCTGCGCTGGCAGGGTCACGACGCACGCCGTACATGCATTTTCATGTGTTTCTGTCAATTTCAGTGTTTTTGGGCCCAATCTAGTAGCTTTTCATCAGAACCGATGCAGACTCACCCAAAAGGCTCGGCTGCGCTGGCAGGGTCACGGCGCACGCCGTACATGCATTTTCATGTGTTTCTGTCAATTTCAGTGTTATTGGGCCCAAACTAGTGGCTTTTCATCAGAACCGATGCAGACTCACCCCAAAGGCTCGGCTGCGCAGGGTCACGGCGCACGCCGTACATGCATTTTCATGTGTTTCTGTCAATTTCAGTGTTATTGGGCCCAAACTAGTGGCTTTTCATCAGAACCGATGCAGACTCACCCAAAAGGCTCGGCTGCGCTGGCAGGGTCACGGCGCACGCCGTACATGCATTTTCATGTGTTTCTGTCAATTTCAGTGTTTTTGGGCCCAAACTAGTGGCTTTTCATCAGAACCGATGCAGACTCACCCAAAAGGCTCGGCTACGCTGGCAGGGTCACGGCGCACACCGTACATGCATTTTCATGTGTTTCTGTCAATTTCAGTGTTATTGGGCCCAAACTAGTGGCTTTTCATCAGAACCGATGCAGACTCACCCCAAAGGCTCGGCTGCGCAGGGTCACGGCGCACGCCGTACATGCATTTTCATGTGTTTCTGTCAATTTCAGTGTTATTGGGCCCAAACTAGTGGCTTTTCATCAGAACCGATGCAGACTCACCCAAAAGGCTCGGCTGCGCTGGCAGGGTCACGGCGCACGCCGTACATGCATTTTCATGTGTTTCTGTCAATTTCAGTGTTATTGGGCCCAAACTAGTGGCTTTTCATCAGAACCGATGCAGACTCACCCCAAAGGCTCGGCTGCGCTGGCAGGGTCACGGCGCACGCCGTACATGCATTTTCATGTGTTTCTGTCAATTTCAGTGTTATTGGGCCCAAACTAGTGGCTTTTCATCAGAATCGATGCAGACTCACCCAAAAGGCTCGGCTGCGCTGGCAGGGTCACGGCACACGCCGTACATGTATTTTCATGTGTTTCTGTCAATTTCAGTGTTATTGGGCCCAAACTAGTGGCTTTTCATCAGAACCGATGCAGACTCACCCCAAAGGCTCGGCTGCGCAGGGTCACGGCGCACGCCGTACATGCATTTTCATGTGTTTCTGTCAATTTCAGTGTTATTGGGCCCAAACTAGTGGCTTTTCATCAGAACCGATGCAGATTCAACCAAAAGGTTCGGCTGCGCTGGCAGGGTGACGGCGCACGCCGTACATGCATTTTCATGTGTTTCTGTCAATTTCAGTGTTATTGGGCCCAAACTAGTGGCTTTTCATCAGAACCGATGCAGATTCAACCAAAAGGTTCGGCTGCGCTGGCAGGGTCACGGCGCACGCCGTACATGCATTTTCATGTGTTTCTGTCAATTTCAGTGTTATTGGGCCCAAACTAGTGGCTTTTCATCAGAACCGATGCAGACTCACCCAAAAGGCTCGGCTGCGCTGGCAGGGTCACGGCACACGCCGTACATGCATTTTCATGTGTTTCTGTCAATTTCAGTGTTATTGGGCCCAAACTAGTGGCTTTTCATCAGAACCGATGCAGACTCACCCAAAAGGCTCGGCTGCGCTGGCAGGGTCACGGCGCACTCCGTACATGCATTTTCATGTGTTTCTGTCAATTTCAGTGTTATTGGGCCCAAACTAGTGGCTTTTCATCAGAACCGATGCAGACTCACCCAAAAGGCTCGGCTGCGCTGGCAGGGTCACGACGCACGCCGTACATGCATTTTCATGTGTTTCTGTCAATTTCAGTGTTATTGGGCCCAAACCAGTCGCTTTTCATCAGAACCGATGCAGACTCACCCAAAAGGCTCGGCTGCGCTGGCAGGGTCACGGCGCACGCCGTACATGCATTTTCATGTGTTTCTGTCAGTTTCAGTGTTATTGGGCCCAAACTAGTGGCTTTTCATCAGAACCGATGCAGACTCACCCAAAAGGCTCGGCTGCGCTGGCAGGGTCACGGCGCACACCGTACATGCATTTTCATGTGTTTCTGTCAATTTCAGTGTTATTGGGCCCAAACTAGTGGCTTTTCATCAGAACCGATGCAGACTCACCCCAAAGGCTCGGCTGCGCAGGGTCACGGCGCACGCCGTACATGCATTTTCATGTGTTTCTGTCAATTTCAGTGTTATTGGGCCCAAACTAGTGGCTTTTCATCAGAACCGATGCAGACTCACCCAAAAGGCTCGGCTGCGCTGGCAGGGTCACGGCGCACGCCGTACATGCATTTTCATGTGTTTCTGTCAATTTCAGTGTTATTGGGCCCAAACTAGTGGCTTTTCATCAGAACCGATGCAGACTCACCCCAAAGGCTCGGCTGCGCTGGCAGGGTCACGGCGCACGCCGTACATGCATTTTCATGTGTTTCTGTCAATTTCAGTGTTATTGGGCCCAAACTAGTGGCTTTTCATCAGAATCGATGCAGACTCACCCAAAAGGCTCGGCTGCGCTGGCAGGGTCACGGCACACGCCGTACATGTATTTTCATGTGTTTCTGTCAATTTCAGTGTTATTGGGCCCAAACTAGTGGCTATTCATCAGAACCGATGCAGACTCACCCCAAAGGCTCGGCTGCGCAGGGTCACGGCGCACGCCGTACATGCATTTTCATGTGTTTCTGTCAATTTCAGTGTTATTGGGCCCAAACTAGTGGCTTTTCATCAGAACCGATGCAGATTCAACCAAAAGGTTCGGCTGCGCTGGCAGGGTGACGGCGCACGCCGTACATGCATTTTCATGTGTTTCTGTCAATTTCAGTGTTATTGGGCCCAAACTAGTGGCTTTTCATCAGAACCGATGCAGATTCAACCAAAAGGTTCGGCTGCGCTGGCAGGGTCACGGCGCACGCCGTACATGCATTTTCATGTGTTTCTGTCAATTTCAGTGTTATTGGGCCCAAACTAGTGGCTTTTCATCAGAACCGATGCAGACTCACCCCAAAGGCTCGGCTGCGCAGGGTCACGGCGCACGCCGTACATGCATTTTCATGTGTTTCTGTCAATTTCAGTGTTATTGGGCCCAAACTAGTGGCTTTTCATCAGAACCGATGCAGACTCACCCAAAAGGCTCGGCTGCGCTGGCAGGGTCACGGCGCACGCCGTACATGCATTTTCATGTGTTTCTGTCAATTTCAGTGTTATTGGGCCCAAACTAGTGGCTTTTCATCAGAACCGATGCAGACTCACCCCAAAGGCTCGGCTGCGCTGGCAGGGTCACGGCGCACGCCGTACATGCATTTTCATGTGTTTCTGTCAATTTCAGTGTTATTGGGCCCAAACTAGTGGCTTTTCATCAGAACCGATGCAGACTCACCCAAAAGGCTCGGCTGCGCTGGCAGGGTCACGGCGCACGCCGTACATGCATTTTCATGTGTTTCTGTCAATTTCAGTGTTATTGGGCCCAAACTAGTGGCTTTTCATCAGAACCGATGCAGACTCACCCCAAAGGCTCGGCTGCGCTGGCAGGGTCACGGCGCACGCCGTACATGCATTTTCATGTGTTTCTGTCAATTTCAGTGTTATTGGGCCCAAACTAGTGGCTTTTCATCAGAACCGATGCAGACTCACCCAAAAGGCTCGGCTGCGCTGGCAGGGTCACGGCACACGCCGTACATGTATTTTCATGTGTTTCTGTCAATTTCAGTGTTATTGGGCCCAAACTAGTGGCTTTTCATCAGAACCGATGCAGACTCACCCCAAAGGCTCGGCTGCGCAGGGTCACGGCGCACGCCGTACATGCATTTTCATGTGTTTCTGTCAATTTCAGTGTTATTGGGCCCAAACTAGTGGCTTTTCATCAGAACCGATGCAGATTCAACCAAAAGGTTCGGCTGCGCTGGCAGGGTGACGGCGCACGCCGTACATGCATTTTCATGTGTTTCTGTCAATTTCAGTGTTATTGGGCCCAAACTAGTGGCTTTTCATCAGAACCGATGCAGATTCAACCAAAAGGTTCGGCTGCGCTGGCAGGGTCACGGCGCACGCCGTACATGCATTTTCATGTGTTTCTGTCAATTTCAGTGTTATTGGGCCCAAACTAGTGGCTTTTCATCAGAACCGATGCAGACTCACCCAAAAGGCTCGGCTGCGCTGGCAGGGTCACGGCACACGCCGTACATGCATTTTCATGTGTTTCTGTCAATTTCAGTGTTATTGGGCCCAAACTAGTGGCTTTTCATCAGAACCGATGCAGACTCACCCAAAAGGCTCGGCTGCGCTGGCAGGGTCACGGCGCACTCCGTACATGCATTTTCATGTGTTTCTGTCAATTTCAGTGTTATTGGGCCCAAACTAGTGGCTTTTCATCAGAACCGATGCAGACTCACCCAAAAGGCTCGGCTGCGCTGGCAGGGTCACGACGCACGCCGTACATGCATTTTCATGTGTTTCTATCAATTTCAGTGTTATTGGGCCCAAACCAGTCGCTTTTCATCAGAACCGATGCAGACTCACCCAAAAGGCTCGGCTGCGCTGGCAGGGTCACGGCGCACGCCGTACATGCATTTTCATGTGTTTCTGTCAGTTTCAGTGTTATTGGGCCCAAACTAGTGGCTTTTCATCAGAACCGATGCAGACTCACCCAAAAGGCTCGGCTGCGCTGGCAGGGTCACGGTGCACGCCGTACATGTATTTTCATGTGTTTCTGTCAATTTCAGTGTTATTGGGCCCAAACTAGTGGCTTTTCATCAGAACCGATGCAGACTCACCCCAAAGGCTCGGCTGCGCTGGCAGGGTCACGGCGCACGCCGTACATGCATTTTCATGTGTTTCTGTCAATTTCAGTGTTTTTGGGCCCAAACTAGTGGCTTTTCATCAGAACCGATGCAGACTCACCCAAAAGGCTCGGCTGCGCTGGCAGGGTCACGGCGCACACCGTACATGCATTTTCATGTGTTTCTGTCAATTTCAGTGTTATTGGGCCCAAACTAGTGGCTTTTCATCAGAACCGATGCAGACTCACCCCAAAGGCTCGGCTGCGCAGGGTCACGGCGCACGCCGTACATGCATTTTCATGTGTTTCTGTCAATTTCAGTGTTATTGGGCCCAAACTAGTGGCTTTTCATCAGAACCGATGCAGACTCACCCAAAAGGCTCGGCTGCGCTGGCAGGGTCACGGCGCACGCCGTACATGCATTTTCATGTGTTTCTGTCAATTTCAGTGTTATTGGGCCCAAACTAGTGGCTTTTCATCAGAACCGATGCAGACTCACCCCAAAGGCTCGGCTGCGCTGGCAGGGTCACGGCGCACGCCGTACATGCATTTTCATGTGTTTCTGTCAATTTCAGTGTTATTGGGCCCAAACTAGTGGCTTTTCATCAGAATCGATGCAGACTCACCCAAAAGGCTCGGCTGCGCTGGCAGGGTCACGGCACACGCCGTACATGTATTTTCATGTGTTTCTGTCAATTTCAGTGTTATTGGGCCCAAACTAGTGGCTATTCATCAGAACCGATGCAGACTCACCCCAAAGGCTCGGCTGCGCAGGGTCACGGCGCACGCCGTACATGCATTTTCATGTGTTTCTGTCAATTTCAGTGTTATTGGGCCCAAACTAGTGGCTTTTCATCAGAACCGATGCAGATTCAACCAAAAGGTTCGGCTGCGCTGGCAGGGTGACGGCGCACGCCGTACATGCATTTTCATGTGTTTCTGTCAATTTCAGTGTTATTGGGCCCAAACTAGTGGCTTTTCATCAGAACCGATGCAGATTCAACCAAAAGGTTCGGCTGCGCTGGCAGGGTCACGGCGCACGCCGTACATACATTTTCATGTGTTTCTGTCAATTTCAGTGTTATTGGGCCCAAACTAGTGGCTTTTCATCAGAACCGATGCAGACTCACCCCAAAGGCTCGGCTGCGCAGGGTCACGGCGCACGCCGTACATGCATTTTCATGTGTTTCTGTCAATTTCAGTGTTATTGGGCCCAAACTAGTGGCTTTTCATCAGAACCGATGCAGACTCACCCAAAAGGCTCGGCTGCGCTGGCAGGGTCACGGCGCACGCCGTACATGCATTTTCATGTGTTTCTGTCAATTTCAGTGTTATTGGGCCCAAACTAGTGGCTTTTCATCAGAACCGATGCAGACTCACCCCAAAGGCTCGGCTGCGCTGGCAGGGTCACGGCGCACGCCGTACATGCATTTTCATGTGTTTCTGTCAATTTCAGTGTTATTGGGCCCAAACTAGTGGCTTTTCATCAGAATCGATGCAGACTCACCCAAAAGGCTCGGCTGCGCTGGCAGGGTCACGGCACACGCCGTACATGTATTTTCATGTGTTTCTGTCAATTTCAGTGTTATTGGGCCCAAACTAGTGGCTATTCATCAGAACCGATGCAGACTCACCCCAAAGGCTCGGCTGCGCAGGGTCACGGCGCACGCCGTACATGCATTTTCATGTGTTTCTGTCAATTTCAGTGTTATTGGGCCCAAACTAGTGGCTTTTCATCAGAACCGATGCAGATTCAACCAAAAGGTTCGGCTGCGCTGGCAGGGTGACGGCGCACGCCGTACATGCATTTTCATGTGTTTCTGTCAATTTCAGTGTTATTGGGCCCAAACTAGTGGCTTTTCATCAGAACCGATGCAGATTCAACCAAAAGGTTCGGCTGCGCTGGCAGGGTCACGGCGCACGCCGTACATGCATTTTCATGTGTTTCTGTCAATTTCAGTGTTATTGGGCCCAAACTAGTGGCTTTTCATCAGAACCGATGCAGACTCACCCAAAAGGCTCGGCTGCGCTGGCAGGGTCACGGCACACGCCGTACATGCATTTTCATGTGTTTCTGTCAATTTCAGTGTTATTGGGCCCAAACTAGTGGCTTTTCATCAGAACCGATGCAGACTCACCCAAAAGGCTCGGCTGCGCTGGCAGGGTCACGGCGCACTCCGTACATGCATTTTCATGTGTTTCTGTCAATTTCAGTGTTATTGGGCCCAAACTAGTGGCTTTTCATCAGAACCGATGCAGACTCACCCAAAAGGCTCGGCTGCGCTGGCAGGGTCACGACGCACGCCGTACATGCATTTTCATGTGTTTCTGTCAATTTCAGTGTTATTGGGCCCAAACCAGTCGCTTTTCATCAGAACCGATACAGACTCACCCAAAAGGCTCGGCTGCGCTGGCAGGGTCACGGCGCACGCCGTACATGCATTTTCATGTGTTTCTGTCAGTTTCAGTGTTATTGGGCCCAAACTAGTGGCTTTTCATCAGAACCGATGCAGACTCACCCAAAAGGCTCGGCTGCGCTGGCAGGGTCACGGTGCACGCCGTACATGTATTTTCATGTGTTTCTGTCAATTTCAGTGTTATTGGGCCCAAACTAGTGGCTTTTCATCAGAACCGATGCAGACTCACCCCAAAGGCTCGGCTGCGCTGGCAGGGTCACGGCGCACGCCGTACATGCATTTTCATGTGTTTCTGTCAATTTCAGTGTTTTTGGGCCCAAACTAGTGGCTTTTCATCAGAACCGATGCAGACTCACCCAAAAGGCTCGGCTGCGCTGGCAGGGTCACGGCGCACACCGTACATGCATTTTCATGTGTTTCTGTCAATTTCAGTGTTATTGGGCCCAAACTAGTGGCTTTTCATCAGAACCGATGCAGACTCACCCCAAAGGCTCGGCTGCGCAGGGTCACGGCGCACGCCGTACATGCATTTTCATGTGTTTCTGTCAATTTCAGTGTTATTGGGCCCAAACTAGTGGCTTTTCATCAGAACCGATGCAGACTCACCCAAAAGGCTCGGCTGCGCTGGCAGGGTCACGGCGCACGCCGTACATGTATTTTCATGTGTTTCTGTCAATTTCAGTGTTATTGGGCCCAAACTAGTGGCTTTTCATCAGAACCGATGCAGACTCACCCAAAAGGCTCGGCTGCGCTGGCAGGGTCACGGCGCACGCCGTACATGCATTTTCATGTGTTTCTGTCAATTTCAGTGTTATTGGGCCCAAACTAGTGGCTTTTCATCAGAACCGATGCAGACTCACCCCAAAGGCTCGGCTGCGCTGGCAGGGTCACGACGCACGCCGTACATGCATTTTCATGTGTTTCTGTCAATTTCAGTGTTTTTGGGCCCAAACTAGTGGCTTTTCATCAGAACCTATGCAGACTCACACAAAAGGCTCGGCTGCCCTGGCAGGGTCACGACACACGCCGTACATGCATTTTCAAGTGTTTCTGTCAATTTCAGTGTTTTTGGGCCCAAACTAGTGGCTTTTCATCAGAACCGATGCAGACTCACCCAAAAGGCTCGGCTGCCCTGGCAGGGTCACGGCGCACACCGTACATGCATTTTCATGTGTTTCTGTCAATTTCAGTGTTATTGGGCCCAAACTAGTGGCTTTTCATCAGAACCGATGCAGACTCACCCCAAAGGCTCGGCTGCGCAGGGTCACGGCGCACGCCGTACATGCATTTTCATGTGTTTCTGTCAATTTCAGTGTTATTGGGCCCAAACTAGTGGCTTTTCATCAGAACCGATGCAGACTCACCCAAAAGGCTCGGCTGCGCTGGCAGGGTCACGGCGCACGCCGTACATGCATTTTCATGTGTTTCTGTCAATTTCAGTGTTTTTGGGCCCAAACTAGTGGCTTTTCATCAAAACCGATGCAGACTCACCCAAAAGGCTCGGCTGCGCTGGCAGGGTCACGACGCAAGCCGTACATGCATTTTCATGTGTTTCTGTCAATTTCAGTGTTTTTGGTCCCAAACTAGTGGCTTTTCATCAGAACCGATGCAGACTCACCCAAAAGGCTCGGCTGCCCTGGCAGGGTCACGGCGCACGCCGTACATGCATTTTCATGTGTTTCTGTCAATTTCAGTGTTTTTGGGCCCAAACTAGTGGCTTTTCATCAGAACCGATGCAGACTCACCCAAAAGGCTCGGCTGCGCTGGCAGGGTCACGACGCACGCCGTACATGCATTTTCATGTGTTTCTGTCAATTTCAGTGTTTTTGCGCCCAAACTAGTGGCTTTTCATCAGAACCGATGCAGACTCACCCAAAAGGCTCGGCTGCGCTGGCAGGGTCACGACGCACGCCGTACATGCATTTTCATGTGTTTCTGTCAATTTCAGTGTTTTTGGGCCCAAACTAGTGGCTTTTCATCAGAACCGATGCAGACTCACCCAAAAGGCTCGGCTGCGCTGGCAGGGTCACGGCGCACGCCGTACATGCATTTTCATGTGTTTCTGTCAATTTCAGTGTTATTGGGCCCAAACTAGTGGCTTTTCATCAGAACCGATGCAGACTCACCCCAAAGGCTTGGCTGCGCAGGGTCACGGCGCACGCCGTACATACATTTTCATGTGTTTCTGTCAATTTCAGTGTTATTGGGCCCAAACTAGTGGCTTTTCATCAGAACCGATGCAGACTCACCCAAAAGGCTCGGCTGCGCTGGCAGGGTCACGGCGCACGCCGTACATGCATTTTCATGTGTTTCTGTCAATTTCAGTGTTTTTGGGCCCAAACTAGTGGCTTTTCATCAGAACCGATGCAGACTCACCCAAAAGGCTCGGCTGCGCTGGCAGGGTCACGGCGCACACCGTACATGCATTTTCATGTGTTTCTGTCAATTTCAGTGTTATTGGGCCCAAACTAGTGGCTTTTCATCAGAACCGATGCAGACTCACCCCAAAGGCTCGGCTGCGCAGGGTCACGGCGCACGCCGTACATGCATTTTCATGTGTTTCTGTCAATTTCAGTGTTATTGGGCCCAAACTAGTGGCTTTTCATCAGAACCGATGCAGACTCACCCAAAAGGCTCGGCTGCGCTGGCAGGGTCACGGCGCACGCCGTACATGCATTTTCATGTGTTTCTGTCAATTTCAGTGTTATTGGGCCCAAACTAGTGGCTTTTCATCAGAACCGATGCAGACTCACCCCAAAGGCTCGGCTGCGCTGGCAGGGTCACGGCGCACGCCGTACATGCATTTTCATGTGTTTCTGTCAATTTCAGTGTTATTGGGCCCAAACTAGTGGCTTTTCATCAGAATCGATGCAGACTCACCCAAAACGCTCGGCTGCACTGGCAGAGTCACGGCACACGCCGTACATGTATTTTCATGTGTTTCTGTCAATTTCAGTGTTATTGGGCCCAAACTAGTGGCTATTCATCAGAACCGATGCACACTCACCCCAAAGGCTCGGCTGCGCAGGGTCACGGCGCACGCCGTACATGCATTTTCATGTGTTTCTGTCAATTTCAGTGTATTGGGCCCAAACTAGTGGCTTTTCATCAGAACCGATGCAGATTCAACCAAAAGGTTCGGCTGCGCTGGCAGGGTGACGGCGCACGCCGTACATGCATTTTCATGTGTTTCTGTCAATTTCAGTGTTATTGGGCCCAAACTAGTGGCTTTTCATCAGAACCGATGCAGATTCAACCAAAAGGTTCGGCTGCGCTGGCAGGGTCACGGCGCACGCCGTACATGCATTTTCATGTGTTTTCTGTCAATTTCAGTGTTATTGGGCCCAAACTAGTGGCTTTTCATCAGAACCGATGCAGACTCACCCAAAAGGCTCGGCTGCGCTGGCAGGGTCACGGCACACGCCGTACATGCATTTTCATGTGTTTCTGTCAATTTCAGTGTTATTGGGCCCAAACTAGTGGCTTTTCATCAGAACCGATGCAGACTCACCCAAAAGGCTCGGCTGCGCTGGCAGGGTCACGGCGCACTCCGTACATGCATTTTCATGTGTTTCTGTCAATTTCAGTGTTATTGGGCCCAAACTAGTGGCTTTTCATCAGAAACCGATGCAGACTCCACCCAAAAGGCTCGGCTGCGCTGGCAGGGTCACGGCGCACGCCGTACATGCATTTTCATGTGTTTCTGTCAATTTCAGTGTTATTGGGCCCAAACTAGTGGCTTTTCATCAGAACCGATGCAGACTCACCCCAAAGGCTCGGCTGCGCAGGGTCACGGCGCACGCCGTACATGCATTTTCATGTGTTTCTGTCAATTTCAGTGTTATTGGGCCCAAACTAGTGGCTTTTCATCAGAACCGATGCAGACTCACCCAAAAGGCTCGGCTGCGCTGGCAGGGTCACGGCGCACCCCGTACATGCATTTTCATGTGTTTCTGTCAATTTCAGTGTTATTGGGCCCAAACTAGTGGCTTTTCATCAGAACCGATGCAGACTCACCCAAAGGCTCGGCTGCGCTGGCAGGGTCACGGCGCACGCCGTACATGCATTTTCATGTGTTTCTGTCAATTTCAGTGTTATTGGGCCCAAACTAGTGGCTTTTCATCAGAACCGATGCAGACTCACCCAAAAGCTCGGCTGCGCTGGCAGGGTCACGGCGCACGCCGTACATGCATTTTCATGTGTTTCTGTCAATTTCAGTGTTATTGGGCCCAAACTAGTGGCTTTTCATCAGAACCGATGCAGACTCACCCCAAAGGCTCGGCTGCGCTGGCAGGGTCACGGCGCACGCCGTACATGCATTTTCATGTGTTTCTGTCAATTTCAGTGTTATTGGGCCCAAACTAGTGGCTTTTCATCAGAATCGATGCAGACTCACCCAAAAGGCTCGGCTGCGCTGGCAGGGTCACGGCACACGCCGTACATGTATTTTCATGTGTTTCTGTCAATTTCAGTGTTATTGGGCCCAAACTAGTGGCTTTTCATCAGAACCGATGCAGACTCACCCCAAAGGCTCGGCTGCGCAGGGTCACGGCGCACGCCGTACATGCATTTTCATGTGTTTCTGTCAATTTCAGTGTTATTGGGCCCAAACTAGTGGCTTTTCATCAGAACCGATGCAGATTCAACCAAAAGGTTCGGCTGCGCTGGCAGGGTGACGGCGCACGCCGTACATGCATTTTCATGTGTTTCTGTCAATTTCAGTGTTATTGGGCCCAAACTAGTGGCTTTTCATCAGAACCGATGCAGATTCAACCAAAAGGTTCGGCTGCGCTGGCAGGGTCACGGCGCACGCCCCGTACATGCATTTTCATGTGTTTCTGTCAATTTCAGTGTTATTGGGCCCAAACTAGTGGCTTTTCATCAGAACCGATGCAGACTCACCCAAAAGGCTCGGCTGCGCTGGCAGGGTCACGGCACACGCCGTACATGCATTTTCATGTGTTTCTGTCAATTTCAGTGTTATTGGGCCCAAACTAGTGGCTTTTCATCAGAACCGATGCAGACTCACCCAAAAGGCTCGGCTGCGCTGGCAGGGTCACGGCGCACTCCGTACATGCATTTTCATGTGTTTCTGTCAATTTCAGTGTTATTGGGCCCAAACTAGTGGCTTTTCATCAGAACCGATGCAGACTCACCCAAAAGGCTCGGCTGCGCTGGCAGGGTCACGACGCACGCCGTACATGCATTTTCATGTGTTTCTATCAATTTCAGTGTTATTGGGCCCAAACCAGTCGCTTTTCATCAGAACCGATGCAGACTCACCCAAAAGGCTCGGCTGCGCTGGCAGGGTCACGGCGCACGCCGTACATGCATTTTCATGTGTTTCTGTCAGTTTCAGTGTTATTGGGCCCAAACTAGTGGCTTTTCATCAGAACCGATGCAGACTCACCCAAAAGGCTCGGCTGCGCTGGCAGGGTCACGGTGCACGCCGTACATGTATTTTCATGTGTTTCTGTCAATTTCAGTGTTATTGGGCCCAAACTAGTGGCTTTTCATCAGAACCGATGCAGACTCACCCCAAAGGCTCGGCTGCGCTGGCAGGGTCACGGCGCACGCCGTACATGCATTTTCATGTGTTTCTGTCAATTTCAGTGTTTTTTGGGCCCAAACTAGTGGCTTTTCATCAGAACCGATGCAGACTCACCCAAAAGGCTCGGCTGCGCTGGCAGGGTCACGGCGCACACCGTACATGCATTTTCATGTGTTTCTGTCAATTTCAGTGTTATTGGGCCCAAACTAGTGGCTTTTCATCAGAACCGATGCAGACTCACCCCAAAGGCTCGGCTGCGCAGGGTCACGGCGCACGCCGTACATGCATTTTCATGTGTTTCTGTCAATTTCAGTGTTATTGGGCCCCAAACTAGTGGCTTTTCATCAGAACCGATGCAGACTCACCCAAAAGGCTCGGCTGCGCTGGCAGGGTCACGGCGCACGCCGTACATGCATTTTCATGTGTTTCTGTCAATTTCAGTGTTATTGGGCCCAAACTAGTGGCTTTTCATCAGAACCGATGCAGACTCACCCCAAAGGCTCGGCTGCGCTGGCAGGGGCACGGCGCACGCCGTACATGCATTTTCATGTGTTTCTGTCAATTTCAGTGTTATTGGGCCCAAACTAGTGGCTTTTCATCAGAACCGATGCAGACTCACCCAAAAGGCTCGGCTGCGCTGGCAGGGTCACGGCACACGCCGTACATGTATTTTCATGTGTTTCTGTCAATTTCAGTGTTATTGGGCCCAAACTAGTGGCTTTTCATCAGAACCGATGCAGACTCACCCCAAAGGCTCGGCTGCGCAGGGTCACGGCGCACGCCGTACATGCATTTTTCATGTGTTTCTGTCAATTTCAGTGTTATTGGGCCCAAACTAGTGGCTTTTCATCAGAACCGATGCAGATTCAACCAAAAGGTTCGGCTGCGCTGGCAGGGTGACGGCGCACGCCGTACATGCATTTTCATGTGTTTCTGTCAATTTTCAGTGTTATTGGGCCCAAACTAGTGGCTTTTCATCAGAACCGATGCAGATTCAACCAAAAGGTTCGGCTGCGCTGGCAGGGTCACGGCGCACGCCGTACATGCATTTTCATGTGTTTCTGTCAATTTCAGTGTTATTGGGCCCAAACTAGTGGCTTTTCATCAGAACCGATGCAGACTCACCCAAAGGCTCGGCTGCGCAGGGTCACGGCGCACGCCGTACATGCATTTTCATGTGTTTCTGTCAATTTCAGTGTTATTGGGCCCAAACTAGTGGCTTTTCATCAGAACCGATGCAGACTCACCCAAAAGGCTCGGCTGCGCTGGCAGGGTCACGGCGCACGCCGTACATGCATTTTCATGTGTTTCTGTCAATTTCAGTGTTATTGGGCCCAAACTAGTGGCTTTTCATCAGAACCGATGCAGACTCACCCCAAAGGCTCGGCTGCGCTGGCAGGGTCACGGCGCACGCCGTACATGCATTTTCATGTGTTTCTGTCAATTTCAGTGTTATTGGGCCCAAACTAGTGGCTTTTCATCAGAATCGATGCAGACTCACCCAAAAGGCTCGGCTGCGCTGGCAGGGTCACGGCACACGCCGTACATGTATTTTCATGTGTTTCTGTCAATTTCAGTGTTATTGGGCCCAAACTAGTGGCTATTCATCAGAACCGATGCAGACTCACCCCAAAGGCTCGGCTGCGCAGGGTCACGGCGCACGCCGTACATGCATTTTCATGTGTTTCTGTCAATTTCAGTGTTATTGGGCCCAAACTAGTGGCTTTTCATCAGAACCGATGCAGATTCAACCAAAAGGTTCGGCTGCGCTGGCAGGGTGACGGCGCACGCCGTACATGCATTTTCATGTGTTTCTGTCAATTTCAGTGTTATTGGGCCCAAACTAGTGGCTTTTCATCAGAACCGATGCAGATTCAACCAAAAGGTTCGGCTGCGCTGGCAGGGTCACGGCGCACGCCGTACATGCATTTTCATGTGTTTCTGTCAATTTCAGTGTTATTGGGCCCAAACTAGTGGCTTTTCATCAGAACCGATGCAGACTCACCCAAAAGGCTCGGCTGCGCTGGCAGGGTCACGGCACACGCCGTACATGCATTTTCATGTGTTTCTGTCAATTTCAGTGTTATTGGGCCCAAACTAGTGGCTTTTCATCAGAACCGATGCAGACTCACCCAAAAGGCTCGGCTGCGCTGGCAGGGTCACGGCGCACTCCGTACATGCATTTTCATGTGTTTCTGTCAATTTCAGTGTTATTGGGCCCAAACTAGTGGCTTTTCATCAGAACCGATGCAGACTCACCCAAAAGGCTCGGCTGCGCTGGCAGGGTCACGACGCACGCCGTACATGCATTTTCATGTGTTTCTATCAATTTCAGTGTTATTGGGCCCAAACCAGTCGCTTTTCATCAGAACCGATACAGACTCACCCAAAAGGCTCGGCTGCGCTGGCAGGGTCACGGCGCACGCCGTACATGCATTTTCATGTGTTTCTGTCAGTTTCAGTGTTATTGGGCCCAAACTAGTGGCTTTTCATCAGAACCGATGCAGACTCACCCAAAAGGCTCGGCTGCGCTGGCAGGGTCACGGTGCACGCCGTACATGTATTTTCATGTGTTTCTGTCAATTTCAGTGTTATTGGGCCCAAACTAGTGGCTTTTCATCAGAACCGATGCAGACTCACCCCAAAGGCTCGGCTGCGCTGGCAGGGTCACGGCGCACGCCGTACATGCATTTTCATGTGTTTCTGTCAATTTCAGTGTTTTTGGGCCCAAACTAGTGGCTTTTCATCAGAACCGATGCAGACTCACCCAAAAGGCTCGGCTGCGCTGGCAGGGTCACGGCGCACACCGTACATGCATTTTCATGTGTTTCTGTCAATTTCAGTGTTATTGGGCCCAAACTAGTGGCTTTTCATCAGAACCGATGCAGACTCACCCCAAAGGCTCGGCTGCGCAGGGTCACGGCGCACGCCGTACATGCATTTTCATGTGTTTCTGTCAATTTCAGTGTTATTGGGCCCAAACTAGTGGCTTTTCATCAGAACCGATGCAGACTCACCCAAAAGGCTCGGCTGCGCTGGCAGGGTCACGGCGCACGCCGTACATGTATTTTCATGTGTTTCTGTCAATTTCAGTGTTATTGGGCCCAAACTAGTGGCTTTTCATCAGAACCGATGCAGACTCACCCAAAAGGCTCGGCTGCGCTGGCAGGGTCACGGCGCACGCCGTACATGCATTTTCATGTGTTTCTGTCAATTTCAGTGTTATTGGGCCCAAACTAGTGGCTTTTCATCAGAACCGATGCAGACTCACCCCAAAGGCTCGGCTGCGCTGGCAGGGTCACGACGCACGCCGTACATGCATTTTCATGTGTTTCTGTCAATTTCAGTGTTTTTGGGCCCAAACTAGTGGCTTTTCATCAGAACCTATGCAGACTCACCCAAAAGGCTCGGCTGCCCTGGCAGGGTCACGACACACGCCGTACATGCATTTTCAAGTGTTTCTGTCAATTTCAGTGTTTTTGGGCCCAAACTAGTGGCTTTTCATCAGAACCGATGCAGACTCACCCAAAAGGCTCGGCTGCCCTGGCAGGGTCACGGCGCACACCGTACATGCATTTTCATGTGTTTCTGTCAATTTCAGTGTTATTGGGCCCAAACTAGTGGCTTTTCATCAGAACCGATGCAGACTCACCCCAAAGGCTCGGCTGCGCAGGGTCACGGCGCACGCCGTACATGCATTTTCATGTGTTTCTGTCAATTTCAGTGTTATTGGGCCCAAACTAGTGGCTTTTCATCAGAACCGATGCAGACTCACCCAAAAGGCTCGGCTGCGCTGGCAGGGTCACGGCGCACGCCGTACATGCATTTTCATGTGTTTCTGTCAATTTCAGTGTTTTTGGGCCCAAACTAGTGGCTTTTCATCAAAACCGATGCAGACTCACCCAAAAGGCTCGGCTGCGCTGGCAGGGTCACGGCGCACGCCGTACATGCATTTTCATGTGTTTCTGTCAATTTCAGTGTTTTTGGTCCCAAACTAGTGGCTTTTCATCAGAACCGATGCAGACTCACCCAAAAGGCTCGGCTGCCCTGGCAGGGTCACGGCGCACGCCGTACATGCATTTTCATGTGTTTCTGTCAATTTCAGTGTTTTTGGGCCCAAACTAGTGGCTTTTCATCAGAACCGATGCAGACTCACCCAAAAGGCTCGGCTGCGCTGGCAGGGTCACGACGCACGCCGTACATGCATTTTCATGTGTTTCTGTCAATTTCAGTGTTTTTGCGCCCAAACTAGTGGCTTTTCATCAGAACCGATGCAGACTCACCCAAAAGGCTCGGCTGCGCTGGCAGGGTCACGACGCACGCCGTACATGCATTTTCATGTGTTTCTGTCAATTTCAGTGTTTTTGGGCCCAAACTAGTGGCTTTTCATCAGAACCGATGCAGACTCACCCAAAAGGCTCGGCTGCGCTGGCAGGGTCACGGCGCACGCCGTACATGCATTTTCATGTGTTTCTGTCAATTTCAGTGTTATTGGGCCCAAACTAGTGGCTTTTCATCAGAACCGATGCAGACTCACCCCAAAGGCTTGGCTGCGCAGGGTCACGGCGCACGCCGTACATGCATTTTCATGTGTTTCTGTCAATTTCAGTGTTATTGGGCCCAAACTAGTGGCTTTTCATCAGAACCGATGCAGACTCACCCAAAAGGCTCGGCTGCGCAGGCAGGGTCACGGCGCACGCCGTACATGCATTTTCATGTGTTTCTGTCAATTTCAGTGTTTTTGGGCCCAAACTAGTGGCTTTTCATCAGAACCGATGCAGACTCACCCAAAAGGCTCGGCTGCGCTGGCAGGGTCACGGCGCACACCGTACATGCATTTTCATGTGTTTCTGTCAATTTCAGTGTTATTGGGCCCAAACTAGTGGCTTTTCATCAGAACCGATGCAGACTCACCCCAAAGGCTCGGCTGCGCAGGGTCACGGCGCACGCCGTACATGCATTTTCATGTGTTTCTGTCAATTTCAGTGTTATTGGGCCCAAACTAGTGGCTTTTCATCAGAACCGATGCAGACTCACCCAAAAGGCTCGGCTGCGCTGGCAGGGTCACGGCGCACGCCGTACATGCATTTTCATGTGTTTCTGTCAATTTCAGTGTTATTGGGCCCAAACTAGTGGCTTTTCATCAGAACCGATGCAGACTCACCCCAAAGGCTCGGCTGCGCTGGCAGGGTCACGGCGCACGCCGTACATGCATTTTCATGTGTTTCTGTCAATTTCAGTGTTATTGGGCCCAAACTAGTGGCTTTTCATCAGAATCGATGCAGACTCACCCAAAAGGCTCGGCTGCACTGGCAGGGTCACGGCACACGCCGTACATGTATTTTCATGTGTTTCTGTCAATTTCAGTGTTATTGGGCCCAAACTAGTGGCTATTCATCAGAACCGATGCACACTCACCCCAAAGGCTCGGCTGCGCACGGTCACGGCGCACGCCGTACATGCATTTTCATGTGTTTCTGTCAATTTCAGTGTTATTGGGCCCAAACTAGTGGCTTTTCATCAGAACCGATGCAGATTCAACCAAAAGGTTCGGCTGCGCTGGCAGGGTGACGGCGCACGCCGTACATGCATTTTCATGTGTTTCTGTCAATTTCAGTGTTATTGGGCCCAAACTAGTGGCTTTTCATCAGAACCGATGCAGATTCAACCAAAAGGTTCGGCTGCGCTGGCAGGGTCACGGCGCACGCCGTACATGCATTTTCATGTGTTTCTGTCAATTTCAGTGTTATTGGGCCCAAACTAGTGGCTTTTCATCAGAACCGATGCAGACTCACCCAAAAGGCTCGGCTGCGCTGGCAGGGTCACGGCACACGCCGTACATGCATTTTCATGTGTTTCTGTCAATTTCAGTGTTATTGGGCCCAAACTAGTGGCTTTTCATCAGAACCGATGCAGACTCACCCAAAAGGCTCGGCTGCGCTGGCAGGGTCACGGCGCACTCCGTACATGCATTTTCATGTGTTTCTGTCAATTTCAGTGTTATTGGGCCCAAACTAGTGGCTTTTCATCAGAACCGATGCAGACTCACCCAAAAGGCTCGGCTGCGCTGGCAGGGTCACGGCGCACGCCGTACATGCATTTTCATGTGTTTCTATCAATTTCAGTGTTATTGGGCCCAAACCAGTCGCTTTTCATCAGAACCGATGCAGACTCACCCAAAAGGCTCGGCTGCGCTGGCAGGGTCACGGCGCACGCCGTACATGCATTTTCATGTGTTTCTGTCAGTTTCAGTGTTATTGGGCCCAAACTAGTGGCTTTTCATCAGAACCGATGCAGACTCACCCAAAAGGCTCGGCTGCGCTGGCAGGGTCACGGTGCACGCCGTACATGTATTTTCATGTGTTTCTGTCAATTTCAGTGTTATTGGGCCCAAACTAGTGGCTTTTCATCAGAACCGATGCAGACTCACCCCAAAGGCTCGGCTGCGCTGGCAGGGTCACGGCGCACGCCGTACATGCATTTTCATGTGTTTCTGTCAATTTCAGTGTTATTGGGCCCAAACTAGTGGCTTTTCATCAGAACCGATGCAGACTCACCCCAAAGGCTCGGCTGCGCTGGCAGGGTCACGGCGCACGCCGTACATGCATTTTCATGTGTTTCTGTCAATTTCAGTGTTTTTGGGCCCAAACTAGTGGCTTTTCATCAGAACCGATGCAGACTCACCCAAAAGGCTCGGCTGCGCTGGCAGGGTCACGACGCAAGCCGTACATGCATTTTCATGTGTTTCTGTCAATTTCAGTGTTTTTGGTCCCAAACTAGTGGCTTTTCATCAGAACCGATGCAGACTCACCCAAAAGGCTCGGCTGCCCTGGCAGGGTCACGGCGCACGCCGTACATGCATTTTCATGTGTTTCTGTCAATTTCAGTGTTTTTGGGCCCAAACTAGTGGCTTTTCATCAGAACCGATGCAGACTCACCCAAAAGGCTCGGCTGCGCTGGCAGGGTCACGACGCACGCCGTACATGCATTTTCATGTGTTTCTGTCAATTTCAGTGTTTTTGGGCCCAAACTAGTGGCTTTTCATCAGAACCGATGCAGACTCACCCAAAAGGCTCGGCTGCGCTGGCAGGGTCACGACGCACGCCGTACATGCATTTTCATGTGTTTCTGTCAATTTCAGTGTTTTTGGGCCCAAACTAGTGGCTTTTCATCAGAACCGATGCAGACTCACCCAAAAGGCTCGGCTGCGCTGGCAGGGTCACGGCGCACACCGTACATGCATTTTCATGTGTTTCTGTCAATTTCAGTGTTATTGGGCCCAAACTAGTGGCTTTTCATCAGAACCGATGCAGACTCACCCAAAAGGCTCGGCTGCCCTGGCAGGGTCACGACGCAAGCCGTACATGCATTTTCATGTGTTTCTGTCAATTTCAGTGTTTTTGGGCCCAAACTAGTGGCTTTTCATCAGAACCGAGGCAGACTCACCCAAAAGGCTCGGCTGCCCTGGCAGGGTCACGGCGCACGCCGTACATGCATTTTCATGTGTTTCTGTCAATTTCAGTGTTATTGGGCCCAAACTAGTGGCTTTTCATCAGAACCGATGCAGACTCACCCAAAAGGCTTGGCTGCGCTGGCAGGGTCACGGCGCACACCGTACATGCATTTTCATGTGTTTCTGTCAATTTCAGTGTTATTGGGCCCAAACTAGTGGCTTTTCATCAGAACCGATGCAGACTCACCCCAAAGGCTCGGCTGGCAGGGTGACGGCGCACGCCGTACATGCATTTTCATGTGTTTCTGTCAATTTCAGTGTTATTGGGCCCAAACTAGTGGCTTTTCATCAGAACCGATGCAGACTCACCCAAAAGGCTCGGCTGCGCTGGCAGGGTCACGGCGCACGCCGTACATGTATTTTCATGTGTTTCTGTCAATTTCAGTGTTATTGGGCCCAAACTAGTGGCTTTTCATCAGAACCGATGCAGACTCACCCAAAAGGCTCGGCTGCGCTGGCAGGGTCACGGCGCACGCCGTACATGCATTTTCATGTGTTTCTGTCAATTTCAGTGTTTTTGGGCCCAAACTAGTGGCTTTTCATCAGAACCGATGCAGACTCACCCCAAAGGCTCGGCTGCGCTGGCAGGGTCACGACGCACGCCGTACATGCATTTTCATGTGTTTCTGTCAATTTCAGTGTTTTTTGGGCCCAAACTAGTGGCTTTTCATCAGAACCTATGCAGACTCACCCAAAAGGCTCGGCTGCCCTGGCAGGGTCACGACACACGCCGTACATGCATTTTCATGTGTTTCTGTCAATTTCAGTGTTTTTGGGCCCAAACTAGTGGCTTTTCATCAGAACCGATGCAGACTCACCCAAAAGGCTCGGCTGCCCTGGCAGGGTCACGGCGCACACCGTACATGCATTTTCATGTGTTTCTGTCAATTTCAGTGTTATTGGGCCCAAACTAGTGGCTTTTCATCAGAACCGATGCAGACTCACCCCAAAGGCTCGGCTGCGCAGGGTCACGGCGCACGCCGTACATGCATTTTCATGTGTTTCTGTCAATTTCAGTGTTATTGGGCCCAAACTAGTGGCTTTTCATCAGAACCGATGCAGATTCAACCAAAAGGTTCGGCTGCGCTGGCAGGGTGACGGCGCACGCCGTACATGCATTTTCATGTGTTTCTGTCAATTTCAGTGTTATTGGGCCCAAACTAGTGGCTTTTCATCAGAACCGATGCAGATTCAACCAAAAGGTTCGGCTGCGCTGGCAGGGTCACGGCGCACGCCGTACATGCATTTTCATGTGTTTCTGTCAATTTCAGTGTTATTGGGCCCAAACTAGTGGCTTTTCATCAGAACCGATGCAGACTCACCCAAAAGGCTCGGCTGCGCTGGCAGGGTCACGGCACACGCCGTACATGCATTTTCATGTGTTTCTGTCAATTTCAGTGTTATTGGGCCCAAACTAGTGGCTTTCCATCAGAACCGATGCAGACTCACCCAAAAGGCTCGGCTGCGCTGGCAGGGTCACGGCGCACTCCGTACATGCATTTTCATGTGTTTCTGTCAATTTCAGTGTTATTGGGCCCAAACTAGTGGCTTTTCATCAGAACCGATGCAGACTCACCCAAAAGGCTCGGCTGCGCTGGCAGGGTCACGGCGCACGCCGTACATGCATTTTCATGTGTTTCTGTCAATTTCAGTGTTTTTGGGCCCAAACTAGTGGCTTTTCATCAGAACCTATGCAGACTCACCCAAAAGGCTCGGCTGCCCTGGCAGGGTCACGACACACGCCGTACATGCATTTTCATGTGTTTCTGTCAATTTCAGTGTTTTTGGGCCCAAACTAGTGGCTTTTCATCAGAACCGATGCAGCCTCACCCAAAAGGCTCGGCTGCCCTGGCAGGGTCACGGCGCACACCGTACATGCATTTTCATGTGTTTCTGTCAATTTCAGTGTTATTGGGCCCAAACTAGTGGCTTTTCATCAGAACCGATGCAGACTCACCCAAAAGGCTCGGCTGCGCTGGCAGGTCACGACGCACGCCGTACATGCATTTTCATGTGTTTCTGTCAATTTCAGTGTTTTTGGGCCCAAACTAGTGGCTTTTCATCAGAACCGATGCAGACTCACCCAAAAGGCTCGGCTGCGCTGGCAGGGTCACGGCGCACACCGTACATGCATTTTCATGTGTTTCTGTCAATTTCAGTGTTATTGGGCCCAAACTAGTGGCTTTTCATCAGAACCGATGCAGACTCACCCAAAAGGCTCGGCTGCGCAGGGTCATGGCGCACGCCGTACATGCATTTTCATGTGTTTCTGTCAATTTCAGTGTTATTGGGCCCAAACTAGTGGCTTTTCATCAGAACCGATGCAGACTCACCCAAAAGGCTCGGCTGCGCTGGCAGGGTCACGGCGCACACCGTACATGCATTTTCATGTGTTTCTGTCAATTTCAGTGTTATTGGGCCCAAACTAGTGGCTTTTCATCAGAACTGATGCAGACTCACCCCAAAGGCTCGGGCTGCGCAGGGTCACGGCACATGCCGTACAATGCATTTTCATGTGTTTCTGTCAATTTCAGTGTTATTGGGCCCAAACCAGTGGCTTTTCATCAGAACCGATGCAGACTCACCCAAAAGGCTCGGCTGCGCTGGCAGGGTCACGGCGCACGCCGTACATGCATTTTCATGTGTTTCTGTCAATTTCAGTGTTATTGGGCCCAAACTAGTGGCTTTTCATCAGAACCGATGCAGACTCACCCAAAAGGCTCGGCTGCGCTGGCAGGGTCACGGCGCACGCCGTACATGCATTTTCATGTGTTTCTGTCAATTTCAGTGTTATTGGGCCCAAACTAGTGGCTTTTCATCAGAACCGATGCAGACTCACCCAAGAGGCTCGGCTGCGCTGGCAGGGTCACGGCGCACACCGTACATGCATTTTCATGTGTTTCTGTCAATTTCAGTGTTATTGGGCCCAAACTAGTGGCTTTTCATCAGAACCAATGCAGACTCACCCCAAAAGGCTCGGCTGCGCAGGGTCACGGCGCACACCGTACATGCATTTTCATGTGTTTCTGTCAATTTCAGTGTTATTGGGCCCAAACTAGTGGCTTTTCATCAGAACCGATGCAGACTCACCCAAAAGGCTCGGCTGCGCTGGCAGGGTCACGGCGCACGCCGTACATGCATTTTCATGTGTTTCTGTCAATTTCAGTGTTTTTGGGCCCAAACTAGTGGCTTTTCATCAGAACCGATGCAGACTCACCCAAAAGGCTCGGCTACGCTGGCAGGGTCACGACGCACTTCGTACATGCATTTTCATGTGTTTCTGTCAATTTCAGTGTTATTGGGCCCAAACTAGTGGCTTTTCATCAGAACCGATGCAGACTCACCCAAAAGGCTCGGCTGCGCTGGCAGGGTCACGGCGCACGCCGTACATGCATTTTCATGTGTTTCTGTCAATTTCAGTGTTATTGGGCCCAAACTAGTGGCTTTTTCATCAGAACCGATGCAGACTCACCCCAAAGGCTCGGCTGCGCTGGCAGGGTCACGGCGCACGCCGTACATGCATTTTCATGTGTTTCTGTCAATTTCAGTGTTATTGGGCCAAACTAGTGGCTTTTCATCAGAACCGATGCAGACTCACCCAAAAGGCTCGGCTGCGCTGGCAGGGTCACGGCGCACGCCGTACATGCATTTTCATGTGTTTCTGTCAATTTCAGTGTTATTGGGCCCAAACTAGTGGCTTTTCATCAGAACCGATGCAGACTCACCCAAAAGGCTCGGCTGCGCTGGCAGGGTCACGGCGCACGCCGTACATGCATTTTTCATGTGTTTCTGTCAATTTCAGTGTTTTCGGGCCCAAACTAGTGGCTTTTCATCAGAATCGATGCAGACTCACCCAAAACGCTCGGCTGCACCGGCAGAGTCCCGGCACGCAGCGCACATGCATTTTTTCATGTGTTTCTGTCAATTTCAGTGTTTTCGGGCCCAAACTAGTGGCTTTTCATCAGAATCGATGCAGACTCACCCAAAACGCTCGGCTGCACCGGCAGAGTCCCGGCGCGCAGCGCACATGCATTTTTCATGTGTTTCTGTCAATTTCAGTGTTTTCGGGCCCAAACTAGTGGCTTTTCATCAGAATCGATGCAGACTCACCCAAAACGCTCGGCTGCACCGGCAGAGTCCCGGCGCGCACCGCACATGCATTTTTCATGTGTTTCTGTCAATTTCAGTGTTATTGGGCCCAAACTAGTGGCTTTTCATCAGAATCGATGCAGACTCACCCAAAACGCTCGGCTGCACCGGCAGAGTCCCGGCACGCAGCGCACATGCATTTTTCATGTGTTTCTGTCAATTTCAGTGTTTTCGGGCCCAAACTAGTGGCTTTTCATCAGAATCGATGCAGACTCACCCAAAACGCTCGGCTGCACCGGCAGAGTCCCGGCACGCACCGCACATGCATTTTTCATGTGTTTCTGTCAATTTCAGTGTTTTCGGGCCCAAACTAGTGGCTCTTCATCAGAATCGATGCAGACTCACCCAAAACGCTCGGCTGCACCGGCAGAGTCCCGGCACGCAGCGCACATGCATTTTTCATGTGTTTCTGTCAATTTCAGTGTTTTCGGGCCCAAACTAGTGGCTTTTCATCAGAATCGATGCAGACTCACCCAAAACGCTCGGCTGCACCGGCAGAGTCCCGGCACGCACCGCACATGCATTTTTCATGTGTTTCTGTCAATTTCAGTGTTTTCGGGCCCAAACTAGTGGCTTTTCATCAGAATCGATGCAGACTCACCCAAAACGCTCGGCTGCACCGGCAGAGTCCCGGCACGCAGCGCATATGCATTTTTCATGTGTTTCTGTCAATTTCAGTGTTTTCGGGCCCAAACTAGTCGCTCTTCATCAGAATCGATGCAGACTCACCCAAAACGCTCGGCTGCACCGGCAGAGTCCCGGCACGCAGCGCACATGCATTTTTCATGTGTTTCTGTCAATTTCAGTGTTTTCGGGCCCAAACTAGTGGCTTTTTCATCAGAATCGATGCAGACTCAACCCAAAACGCTCGGCTGCACCGGCAGAGTCCCGGCACGCACCGCACATGCATTTTTCATGTGTTTCTGTCAATTTCAGTGTTTTCGGGCCCAAACTAGTGGCTCTTCATCAGAATCGATGCAGACTCACCCAAAACGCTCGGCTGCACCGGCAGAGTCCCGGCACAGACCGCACATGCATTTTTCATGTGTTTCTGTCAATTTCAGTGTTTTCGGGCCCAAACTAGTGGCTCTTCATCAGAATCGATGCAGACTCACCCAAAACGCTCGGCTGCACCGGCAGAGTCCCGGCACGCACCGCACATGCATTTTTCATGTGTTTCTGTCAATTTCAGTGTTTTCGGGCCCAAACTAGTGGCTCTTCATCAGAATCGATGCAGACTCACCCAAAACGCTCGGCTGCACCGGCAGAGTCCCGGCACGCAGCGCACATGCATTTTTCATGTGTTTCTGTCAATTTCAGTGTTATTGGGCCCAAACTAGTCGCTCTTCATCAGAATCGATGCAGACTCACCCAAAACGCTCGGCTGCACCGGCAGAGTCCCGGCACGCAGCGCACATGCATTTTTCATGTGTTTCTGTCAATTTCACTGTTTTCGGGCCCAAACTAGTGGCTTTTCATCAGAATCGATGCAGACTCACCCAAAACGCTCGGCTGCACCGGCAGAGTCCCGGCACGCAGCGCACATGCATTTTTCATGTGTTTCTGTCAATTTCAGTGTTTTCGGGCCCAAACTAGTGGCTCTTCATCAGAATCGATGCAGACTCACCCAAAACGCTCGGCTGCACCGGCAGAGTCCCGGCACGCAGCGCACATGCATTTTTCATGTGTTTCTGTCAATTTCAGTGTTTTCGGGCCCAAACTAGTGGCTCTTCATCAGAATCGATGCAGACTCACCCAAAACGCTCGGCTGCACCGGCAGAGTCCCGGCACGCACCGCACATGCATTTTTCATGTGTTTCTGTCAATTTCAGTGTTTTCGGGCCCAAACTAGTGGCTTTTCATCAGAATCGATGCAGACTCACCCAAAACGCTCGGCTGCACCGGCAGAGTCCCGGCACACACCGCACATGCATTTTTCATGTGTTTCTGTCAATTTCAGTGTTTTCGGGCCCAAACTAGTGGCTTTTCATCAGAATCGATGCAGACTCACCCAAAACGCTCGGCTGCACCGGCAGAGTCCCGGCACGCAGCGCACATGCATTTTTCATGTGTTTCTGTCAATTTCAGTGTTATTGGGCCCAAACTAGTGGCTTTTCATCAGAACCGATGCAGACTCACCCAAAAGGCTCGGCTGCGCTGGCAGGGTCACGGCGCACGCCGTACATGCATTTTCATGTGTTTCTGTCAATTTCAGTGTTATTGGGCCCAAACCAGTCGCTTTTCATGAGAACCGATGCAGACTTACCCAAAAGGCTCGGCTGCGCTGGCAGGGTCATGGCGCACGCCGTACATGCATTTTCATGTGTTTCTGTCAATTTCAGTGTTATTGGGCCCAAACTAGTGGCTTTTCATCAGAACCGATGCAGACTCACCCAAAAGGCTCGGCTGCGCTGGCAGGGTCACGGCGCACGCCGTACATGCATTTTCATGTGTTTCTGTCAATTTCAGTGTTATTGGGCCCAAAACTAGTGGCTTTTCATCAGAACCGATGCAGACTCACCCCAAAGGCTCGGCTGCGCAGGGTCACGGCGCACGCCGTACATGCATTTTCATGTGTTTCTGTCAATTTCAGTGTTATTGGGCCCAAACTAGTGGCTTTTTCATCAGAACCGATGCAGACTCACCCCAAAGGCTCGGCTGCGCAGGGTCACGGCGCACACTGTACATGCATTTTCATGTGTTTCTGTCAATTTCAGTGTTATTGGGCCCAAACTAGTGGCTTTTCATCAGAACCGATGCAGACTCACCCAAAAGGCTCGGCTGCGCTGGCAGGGTCACGATGCACGCCGTACATGCATTTTCATGTGTTTCTGTCAATTTCAGTGTTATTGGGCCCAAACTAGTGGCTTTTCATCAGAACCGATGCAGACTCACCCAAAAGGCTCGGCTGCGCAGGGTCACGGCGCACGCCGTACATGCATTTTCATGTGTTTCTGTCAATTTCAGTGTTATTGGGCCCAAACTAGTGGCTTTTCATCAGAACCGATGCAGACTCACCCAAAAGGCTCGGCTGCGCTGGCAGGGTCACGGCGCACACCGTACATGCATTTTCATGTGTTTCTGTCAATTTCAGTGTTATTGGGCCCAAACTAGTGGCTTTTCATCAGAACCGATGCAGACTCACCCAAAAGGCTCGGCTGCGCTGGCAGGGTCACGGCGCACGCCGTACATGCATTTTCATGTGTTTCTGTCAATTTCAGTGTTATTGGGCCCAAACTAGTGGCTTTTCATCAGAACCGATTCAGACTCACCCAAAAGGCTCGGCTGCGCTGGCAGGGTCACGGCGCACGCCGTACATGCATTTTCATGTGTTTCTGTCAATTTCAGTGTTATTGGGCCCAAACTAGTGGCTTTTCATCAGAACCGATGCAGACTCACCCAAAAGGCTCGGCTGCGCTGGCAGGGTCACGGCGCACACCGTACATGCATTTTCATGTGTTTCTGTCAATTTCAGTGTTATTGGGCCCAAACTAGTGGCTTTTCATCAGAACCGATGCAGACTCACCCCAAAGGCTCGGCTGCGCAGGGTCACGGCGCACCCCGTACATGCATTTTCATGTGTTTCTGTCAATTTCAGTGTTATTGGGCCCAAACCAGTCGCTTTTCATCAGAACCGATGCAGACTCACCCAAAAGGCTCGGCTGCGCTGGCAGGGTCACGGCGCGCCGTACATGCATTTTCATGTGTTTCTGTCAATTTCAGTGTTATTGGGCCCAAACTAGTGGCTTTTCATCAGAACCGATGCAGACTCACCCAAAAGGCTCGGCTGCGCTGGCAGGGTCACGGCGCACACCGTACATGCATTTTCATGTGTTTCTGTCAATTTCAGTGTTATTGGGCCCAAACTAGTGGCTTTTCATCAGAACCGATGCAGACTCACCCAAAAGGCTCGGCTGCGCTGGCAGGGTCACGGCGCAAGCCGTACATGCATTTTCATGTGTTTCTGTCAATTTCAGTGTTATTTGGCCCAAACTAGTGGCTTTTCATCAGAACCGATGCAGACTCACCCCAAAGGCTCGGCTGCGCAGGGTCACGGCGCACGCCGTACATGCATTTTCCTGTGTTTCTGTCAATTTCAGTGTTATTGGGCCCAAACTAGTGGCTTTTCATCAGAACCGATGCAGACTCACCCAAAAGGCTCGGCTGCGCTGGCAGGGTCACGGCGCACACCGTACATGCATTTTCATGTGTTTCTGTCAATTTCAGTGTTATTGGGCCCAAACTAGTGGCTTTTCATCAGAACCGATGCAGACTCACCCAAAAGGCTCGGCTGCACCGGCAGAGTCCCGGCACGCAGCGCACATGCATTTTTCATGTGTTTCTGTCAATTTCAGTGTTATTGGGCCCAAACTAGTGGCTTTTCATCAGAACCGATGCAGACTCACCCAAAAGGCTCGGCTGCGCTGGCAGGGTCACGGCGCACGCCGTACATGCATTTTCATGTGTTTCTGTCAATTTCAGTGTTATTGGGCCCAAACTAGTGGCTTTTCATCAGAACCGATGCAGACTCACCCAAAAGGCTCGGCTGCGCTGGCAGGGTCACGGCGCACGCCGTACATGCATTTTCATGTGTTTCTGTCAATTTCAGTGTTATTGGGCCCAAACTAGTGGCTTTTCATCAGAACCGATGCAGACTCACCCAAAAGGCTCGGCTGCGCTGGCAGGGTCACGGCGCACACCGTACATGCATTTTCATGTGTTTCTGTCAATTTCAGTGTTATTGGGCCCAAACTAGTGGCTTTTCATCAGAACCGATGCAGACTCACCCAAAAGGCTCGGCTGCGCTGGCAGGGTCACGACGCACGCCGTACATGCATTTTCATGTGTTTCTGTCAATTTCAGTGTTTTTGGGCCCAAACTAGTGGCTTTTCATCAGAACCGATGCAGACTCACCCAAAAGGCTCGCCTGCGCTGGCAGGGTCACGACGCACGCCGTACATTCATTTTCATGTGTTTCTGTCAATTTCAGTGTTTTTGTGCCCAAACTAGTGGCTTTTCATCAGAACCGATGCAGACTCACCCAAAAGGCTCGGCTGCGCAGGGTCACGGCGCACGCCGTACATGCATTTTCATGTGTTTCTGTCAATTTCAGTGTTATTGGGCCCAAACCAGTCGCTTTTCATCAGAACCGATGCAGACTCACCCAAAAGGCTCGGCTGCGCTGGCAGGGTCACGGCGCGCGCCGTACATGCATTTTCATGTGTTTCTGTCAATTTCAGTGTTATTGGGCCCAAACTAGTGGCTTTTCATCAGAACCGATGCAGACTCACCCTAAAGGCTCGGCTGCGCTGGCAGGGTCACGGCGCACACCGTACATGCATTTTCATGTGTTTCTGTTAATTTCAGTGTTATTGGGCCCAAACTAGTGGCTTTTCATCAGAACTGATGCAGACTCACCCCAAAGGCTCGGCTGCGCAGGGTCACGGCGCACGCCGTACATGCATTTTCATGTGTTTCTGTCAATTTCAGTGTTATTTGGCCCAAACTAGTGGCTTTTCATCAGAACCGATGCAGACTCACCCTAAAGGCTCGGCTGCGCTGGCAGGGTCACGGCGCACACCGTACATGCATTTTCATGTGTTTCTGTTAATTTCAGTGTTATTGGGCCCAAACTAGTGGCTTTTCATCAGAACTGATGCAGACTCACCCCAAAGGCTCGGCTGCGCAGGGTCACGGCGCACGCCGTACATGCATTTTCATGTGTTTCTGTCAATTTCAGTGTTATTGGGCCCAAACTAGTGGCTTTTCATCAGAACCGATGCAGACTCACCCAAAAGGCTCGGCTGCGCTGGCAGGGTCACGGCGCACGCCGTACATGCATTTTCATGTGTTTCTGTCAATTTCAGTGTTATTGGGCCCAAACTAGTGGCTTTTCATCAGAACCGATGCAGACTCACCCAAAAGGCTCGGCTGCGCTGGCAGGGTCACGGCGCACGCCGTACATGCATTTTCATGTGTTTCTGTCAATTTCAGTGTTATTGGGCCCAAACTAGTGGCTTTTCATCAGAACCGATGCAGACTCACCCAAAAGGCTCGGCTGCGCTGGCAGGGTCACGGCGCACACCGTACATGCATTTTCATGTGTTTCTGTCAATTTCAGTGTTATTGGGCCCAAACTAGTGGCTTTTCATCAGAACCGATGCAGACTCACCCAAAAGGCTCGGCTGCGCTGGCAGGGTCACGGCGCACGCCGTACATGCATTTTCATGTGTTTCTGTCAATTTCAGTGTTATTGGGCCCAAACTAGTGGCTTTTCATCAGAACCGATGCAGACTCACCCAAAAGGCTCGGCTGCGCTGGCAGGGTCACGGCGCACGCCGTACATGCATTTTCATGTGTTTCTGTCAATTTCAGTGTTATTGGGCCCAAACTAGTGGCTTTTCATCAGAACCGATGCAGACTCACCCAAAAGGCTCGGCTGCGCTGGCAGGGTCACGGCGCACGCCGTACATGCATTTTCATGTGTTTCTGTCAATTTCAGTGTTATTGGGCCCAAACTAGTGGCTTTTCATCAGAACCGATGCAGACTCACCCAAAAGGCTCGGCTGCGCTGGCAGGGTCACGGCGCACACCGTACATGCATTTTCATGTGTTTCTGTCAATTTCAGTGCTATTGGGCCCAAACTAGTGGCTTTTCATCAGAACCGATGCAGACTCACCCCAAAGGCTCGGCTGCGCAGGGTCATGGCGCACGCCGTACATGCATTTTCATGTGTTTCTGTCAATTTCAGTGTTATTGGGCCCAAACTAGTGGCTTTTCATCAGAACCGATGCAGACTCACCCAAAAGGCTCGGCTGCGCTGGCAGGGTAACGATGCACGCCGTACATGCATTTTCATGTGTTTCTGTCAATTTCAGTGTTATTGGGCCCAAACTAGTGGCTTTTCATCAGAACTGATGCAGACTCACCCCAAAGGCTCGGCTGCGCAGGGTCACGGCACATGCCGTACATGCATTTTCATGTGTTTCTGTCAATTTCAGTGTTATTGGGCCCAAACCAGTGGCTTTTCATCAGAACCGATGCAGACTCACCCAAAAGGCTCGGCTGCGCTGGCAGGGTCACGGCGCACGCCGTACATGCATTTTCATGTGTTTCTGTCAATTTCAGTGTTATTGGGCCCAAACTAGTGGCTTTTCATCAGAACCGATGCAGACTCACCCAAAAGGCTCGGCTGCGCTGGCAGGGTCACGGCGCACGCCGTACATGCATTTTCATGTGTTTCTGTCAATTTCAGTGTTATTGGGCCCAAACTAGTGGCTTTTCATCAGAACCGATGCAGACTCACCCAAAAGGCTCGGCTGCGCTGGCAGGGTCACGGCGCACGCCGTACATGCATTTTCATGTGTTTCTGTCAATTTCAGTGTTATTGGGCCCAAACTAGTGGCTTTTCATCAGAACCGATGCAGACTCACCCAAGAGGCTCGGCTGCGCTGGCAGGGTCACGGCGCACACCGTACATGCATTTTCATGTGTTTCTGTCAATTTCAGTGTTATTGGGCCCAAACTAGTGGCTTTTCATCAGAACCAATGCAGACTCACCCCAAAGGCTCGGCTGCGCAGGGTCACGGCGCACACCGTACATGCATTTTCATGTGTTTCTGTCAATTTCAGTGTTATTGGGCCCAAACTAGTGGCTTTTCATCAGAATCGATGCAGACTCACCCAAAAGGCTCGGCTGCGCTGGCAGGGTCACGGCGCACGCCGTACATGCATTTTCATGTGTTTCTGTCAATTTCAGTGTTATTGGGCTGAAACTAGTGGCTTTTCATCAGAACCGATGCAGACTCACCCCAAAGGCTCGGCTGCGCAGGGTCACGGCGCACGCCGTACATGCATTTTCATGTGTTTCTGTCAATTTCAGTGTTATTGGGCCCAAACCAGTCGCTTTTCATCAGAACCGATGCAGACTCACCCAAAAGGCTCGGCTGCGCTGGCAGGGTCACGGCGCACGCCGTACATGCATTTTCATGTGTTTCTGTCAATTTCAGTGTTTTTGGGCCCAAACTAGTGGCTTTTCATCAGAACCGATGCAGACTCACCCCAAAGGCTCGGCTGCGCTGGCAGGGTCACGGCGCACGCCGTACATGCATTTTCATGTGTTTCTGTCAATTTCAGTGTTTTTGGGCCCAAACTAGTGGCTTTTCATCAGAACCGATGCAGACTCACCCAAAAGGCTCGGCTACGCTGGCAGGGTCACGACGCACTTCGTACATGCATTTTCATGTGTTTCTGTCAATTTCAGTGTTATTGGGCCCAAACTAGTGGCTTTTCATCAGAACCGATGCAGACTCACCCCAAAGGCTCGGCTGCGCTGGCAGGGTCACGGCGCACGCCGTACATGCATTTTCATTGCTTTTCTGTCAATTTCAGTGTTATTGGGCCCAAACTAGTGGCTTTTCATCAGAACCGATGCAGACTCACCCAAAAGGCTCGGCTGCGCTGGCAGGGTCACGGCGCACGCCGTACATGCATTTTCATGTGTTTCTGTCAATTTCAGTGTTTTTGGGCCCAAACTAGTGGCTTTTCATCAGAACCGATGCAGACTCACCCCAAAGGCTCGGCTGCGCTGGCAGGGTCACGGCGCACGCCGTACATGCATTTTCATGTGTTTCTGTCAATTTCAGTGTTTTTGGGCCCAAACTAGTGGCTTTTCATCAGAACCGATGCAGACTCACCCAAAAGGCTCGGCTACGCTGGCAGGGTCACGGCGCACTTCGTACATGCATTTTCATGTGTTTCTGTCAATTTCAGTGTTATTGGGCCCAAACTAGTGGCTTTTCATCAGAACCGATGCAGACTCACCCCAAAGGCTCGGCTGCGCTGGCAGGGTCACGGCGCACGCCGTACATGCATTTTCATGTGTTTCTGTTAATTTCAGTGTTATTGGGCCCAAACTAGTGGCTTTTCATCAGAACTGATGCAGACTCACCCCAAAGGCTCGGCTGCGCAGGGTCACGGCGCACGCCGTACATGCATTTTCATGTGTTTCTGTCAATTTCAGTGTTATTTGGCCCAAACTAGTGGCTTTTCATCAGAACCGATGCAGACTCACCCTAAAGGCTCGGCTGCGCTGGCAGGGTCACGGCGCACACCGTACATGCATTTTCATGTGTTTCTGTTAATTTCAGTGTTATTGGGCCCAAACTAGTGGCTTTTCATCAGAACCGATGCAGACTCACCCCAAAGGCTCGGCTGCGCAGGGTCACGGCGCACGCCGTACATGCATTTTCATGTGTTTCTGTCAATTTCAGTGTTATTTGGCCCAAACTAGTGGCTTTTCATCAGAACCGATGCAGACTCACCCTAAAGGCTCGGCTGCGCTGGCAGGGTCACGGCGCACACCGTACATGCATTTTCATGTGTTTCTGTTAATTTCAGTGTTATTGGGCCCAAACTAGTGGCTTTTCATCAGAACTGATGCAGACTCACCCCAAAGGCTCGGCTGCGCAGGGTCACGGCGCACGCCGTACATGCATTTTCATGTGTTTCTGTCAATTTCAGTGTTATTGGGCCCAAACTAGTGGCTTTTCATCAGAACCGATGCAGACTCACCCAAAAGGCTCGGCTGCGCTGGCAGGGTCACGGCGCACGCCGTACATGCATTTTCATGTGTTTCTGTCAATTTCAGTGTTATTGGGCCCAAACTAGTGGCTTTTCATCAGAACCGATGCAGACTCACCCAAAAGGCTCGGCTGCGCTGGCAGGGTCACGGCGCACGCCGTACATGCATTTTCATGTGTTTCTGTCAATTTCAGTGTTATTGGGCCCAAACTAGTGGCTTTTCATCAGAACCGATGCAGACTCACCCAAAAGGCTCGGCTGCGCTGGCAGGGTCACGGCGCACACCGTACATGCATTTTCATGTGTTTCTGTCAATTTCAGTGTTATTGGGCCCAAACTAGTGGCTTTTCATCAGAACCGATGCAGACTCACCCAAAAGGCTCGGCTGCGCTGGCAGGGTCACGGCGCACGCCGTACATGCATTTTCATGTGTTTCTGTCAATTTCAGTGTTATTGGGCCCAAACTAGTGGCTTTTCATCAGAACCGATGCAGACTCACCCAAAAGGCTCGGCTGCGCTGGCAGGGTCACGGCGCACGCCGTACATGCATTTTCATGTGTTTCTGTCAATTTCAGTGTTATTGGGCCCAAACTAGTGGCTTTTCATCAGAACCGATGCAGACTCACCCAAAAGGCTCGGCTGCGCTGGCAGGGTCACGGCGCACGCCGTACATGCATTTTCATGTGTTTCTGTCAATTTCAGTGTTATTGGGCCCAAACTAGTGGCTTTTCATCAGAACCGATGCAGACTCACCCAAAAGGCTCGGCTGCGCTGGCAGGGTCACGGCGCACACCGTACATGCATTTTCATGTGTTTCTGTCAATTTCAGTGCTATTGGGCCCAAACTAGTGGCTTTTCATCAGAACCGATGCAGACTCACCCCAAAGGCTCGGCTGCGCAGGGTCATGGCGCACGCCGTACATGCATTTTCATGTGTTTCTGTCAATTTCAGTGTTATTGGGCCCAAACTAGTGGCTTTTCATCAGAACCGATGCAGACTCACCCAAAAGGCTCGGCTGCGCTGGCAGGGTAACGATGCACGCCGTACATGCATTTTCATGTGTTTCTGTCAATTTCAGTGTTATTGGGCCCAAACTAGTGGCTTTTCATCAGAACTGATGCAGACTCACCCCAAAGGCTCGGCTGCGCAGGGTCACGGCACATGCCGTACATGCATTTTCATGTGTTTCTGTCAATTTCAGTGTTATTGGGCCCAAACCAGTGGCTTTTCATCAGAACCGATGCAGACTCACCCAAAAGGCTCGGCTGCGCTGGCAGGGTCACGGCGCACGCCGTACATGCATTTTCATGTGTTTCTGTCAATTTCAGTGTTATTGGGCCCAAACTAGTGGCTTTTCATCAGAACCGATGCAGACTCACCCAAAAGGCTCGGCTGCGCTGGCAGGGTCACGGCGCACGCCGTACATGCATTTTCATGTGTTTCTGTCAATTTCAGTGTTATTGGGCCCAAACTAGTGGCTTTTCATCAGAACCGATGCAGACTCACCCAAAAGGCTCGGCTGCGCTGGCAGGGTCACGGCGCACGCCGTACATGCATTTTCATGTGTTTCTGTCAATTTCAGTGTTATTGGGCCCAAACTAGTGGCTTTTCATCAGAACCGATGCAGACTCACCCAAGAGGCTCGGCTGCGCTGGCAGGGTCACGGCGCACACCGTACATGCATTTTCATGTGTTTCTGTCAATTTCAGTGTTATTGGGCCCAAACTAGTGGCTTTTCATCAGAACCAATGCAGACTCACCCCAAAGGCTCGGCTGCGCAGGGTCACGGCGCACACCGTACATGCATTTTCATGTGTTTCTGTCAATTTCAGTGTTATTGGGCCCAAACTAGTGGCTTTTCATCAGAATCGATGCAGACTCACCCAAAAGGCTCGGCTGCGCTGGCAGGGTCACGGCGCACGCCGTACATGCATTTTCATGTGTTTCTGTCAATTTCAGTGTTATTGGGCCCAAACTAGTGGCTTTTCATCAGAACCGATGCAGACTCACCCCAAAGGCTCGGCTGCGCAGGGTCACGGCGCACGCCGTACATGCATTTTCATGTGTTTCTGTCAATTTCAGTGTTATTGGGCCCAAACCAGTCGCTTTTCATCAGAACCGATGCAGACTCACCCAAAAGGCTCGGCTGCGCTGGCAGGGTCACGGCGCACGCCGTACATGCATTTTCATGTGTTTCTGTCAATTTCAGTGTTTTTGGGCCCAAACTAGTGGCTTTTCATCAGAACCGATGCAGACTCACCCCAAAGGCTCGGCTGCGCTGGCAGGGTCACGGCGCACGCCGTACATGCATTTTCATGTGTTTCTGTCAATTTCAGTGTTTTTGGGCCCAAACTAGTGGCTTTTCATCAGAACCGATGCAGACTCACCCAAAAGGCTCGGCTACGCTGGCAGGGTCACGACGCACTTCGTACATGCATTTTCATGTGTTTCTGTCAATTTCAGTGTTATTGGGCCCAAACTAGTGGCTTTTCATCAGAACCGATGCAGACTCACCCCAAAGGCTCGGCTGCGCTGGCAGGGTAACGGCGCACGCCGTACATGCATTTTCATTGCTTTTCTGTCAATTTCAGTGTTATTGGGCCCAAACTAGTGGCTTTTCATCAGAACCGATGCAGACTCACCCAAAAGGCTCGGCTGCGCTGGCAGGGTCACGGCGCACGCCGTACATGCATTTTCATGTGTTTCTGTCAATTTCAGTGTTTTTGGGCCCAAACTAGTGGCTTTTCATCAGAACCGATGCAGACTCACCCCAAAGGCTCGGCTGCGCTGGCAGGGTCACGGCGCACGCCGTACATGCATTTTCATGTGTTTCTGTCAATTTCAGTGTTTTTGGGCCCAAACTAGTGGCTTTTCATCAGAACCGATGCAGACTCACCCAAAAGGCTCGGCTACGCTGGCAGGGTCACGACGCACTTCGTACATGCATTTTCATGTGTTTCTGTCAATTTCAGTGTTATTGGGCCCAAACTAGTGGCTTTTCATCAGAACCGATGCAGACTCACCCCAAAGGCTCGGCTGCGCTGGCAGGGTCACGGCGCACGCCGTACATGCATTTTCATGTGTTTCTGTCAATTTCAGTGTTTTTGGGCCCAAACTAGTGGCTTTTCATCAGAACCGATGCAGACTCACCCAAAAGGCTCGGCTGCGCTGGCAGGGTCACGACGCACGCCGTACATGCATTTTCATGTGTTTCTGTCAATTTCAGTGTTATTGGGCCCAAACTAGTGGCTTTTCATCAGAACCGATGCAGATTCACCCAAAATCCTCGGCTGCGCTGGCAGGGTCACGGCACACACCGTACATGCATTTTCATGTGTTTCTGTCAATTTCAGTGTTATTGGGCCCAAACTAGTGGCTTTTCATCAGAACCGATGCAGACTCACCCAAAAGGCTCGGCTGCGCTGGCAGGGTCACGGCGCAAGCCGTACATGCATTTTCATGTGTTTCTGTCAGTTTCAGTATTATTGGGCCCAAACTAGTGGCTTTTCATCAGAACCGATGCAGACTCACCCTAAAGGCTCGGCTGCGCTGGCAGGGTCACGGCGCACACCGTACATGCATTTTCATGTGTTTCTGTTAATTTCAGTGTTATTGGGCCCAAACTAGTGGCTTTTCATCAGAACTGATGCAGACTCACCCCAAAGGCTCGGCTGCGCAGGGTCACGGCGCACGCCGTACATGCATTTTCATGTGTTTCTGTCAATTTCAGTGTTATTGGGCCCAAACTAGTGGCTTTTCATCAGAACCGATGCAGACTCACCCTAAAGGCTCGGCTGCGCTGGCAGGGTCACGGCGCACACCGTACATGCATTTTCATGTGTTTCTGTTAATTTCAGTGTTATTGGGCCCAAACTAGTGGCTTTTCATCAGAACTGATGCAGACTCACCCCAAAGGCTCGGCTGCGCAGGGTCACGGCGCACGCCGTACATGCATTTTCATGTGTTTCTGTCAATTTCAGTGTTATTGGGCCCAAACCAGTGGCTTTTCATCAGAACCGATGCAGACTCACCCAAAAGGCTCGGCTGCGCTGGCAGGGTCACGGCGCGCGCCGCACATGCATTTTCATGTGTTTCTGTCAATTTCAGTGTTATTGGGCCCAAACCAGTCGCTTTTCATCAGAACCGATGCAGAATTACCCAAAAGGCTCGGCTGCGCAGGGTCACGACGCACGCCGTACATGCATTTTCATGTGTTTCTGTCAATTTCAGTGTTATTGGGCCCAAACTAGTGGCTTTTCATCAGAACCGATGCAGACTCACCCTAAAGGCTCGGCTGCGCTGGCAGGGTCACGGCGCACACCGTACCTGCATTTTCATGTGTTTCTGTCAATTTCAGTGTTATTGGGCCCCAAACTAGTGGCTTTTCATCAGAACCGATGCAGACTCACCCAAAAGGCTCGGCTGCGCTGGCAGGTCACGGCGCACGCCGTACATGCATTTTCATGTGTTCTTCTGTCAATTTCAGTGTTATTGGGCCCAAACTAGTGGCTTTTCATCAGAACCGATGCAGACTCACCCCCAAAGGCTCGGCTGCGCTGGCAGGGTCACGGCGCACGCCGTACATGCATTTTCATGTGTTTCTGTCAATTTCAGTGTTATTGGGCCCAAACTAGTGGCTTTTCATCAGAACCGATGCAGACTCACCCAAAAGGCTCGGCTGCGCTGGCAGGGTCACGGCGCACACCGTACATGCATTTTCATGTGTTTCTGTCAATTTCAGTGCTATTGGGCCCCAAACTAGTGGCTTTTCATCAGAACCGATGCAGACTCACCCCAAAGGCTCGGCTGCGCAGGGTCATGGCGCACGCCGTACATGCATTTTCATGTGTTTCTGTCAATTTCAGTGTTATTGGGCCCAAACTAGTGGCTTTCTCTCAGAACCGATGCAGACTCACCCAAAAGGCTCGGCTGCGCTGGCAGGTAACGATGCACGCCGTACATGCATTTTCATGTGTTTCTGTCATATTTCAGTGTTATTGGGCCCAAACTAGTGGCTTTTCATCAGAACTGATGCAGACTCACCCCAAAGGCTCGGCTGCGCAGGGTCACGGCACACGCCGTACATGCATTTTTCATGTGTTTCTGTCAATTTCAGTGTTATTGGGCCCAAACCAGTGGCTTTTCATCAGAACCGATGCAGACTCACCGAAAAGGCTCGGCTGCGCTGCAGGGTCACGGCGCACGCCGTACATGCATTTTCATGTGTTTCTGTCAATTTCAGTGTTATTGGGCCCAAACTAGTGGCTTTTCATCAGAACCGATGCAGGACTCACCCAAAAGGCTCGGCTGCGCTGGCAGGGTCCACGGCGCACGCCGTACATGCATTTTCATGTGTTTCTGTCAATTTCAGTGTTATTGGGCCCAAACTAGTGGCTTTTCATCAGAACCGATGCAGACTCACCCAAAAGGCTCGGCTGCGCTGGCAGGGTCACGGCGCACGCCGTACATGCATTTTCATGTGTTTCTGTCAATTTCAGTGTTATTGGGCCCAAACTAGTGGCTTTTCATCAGAACCGATGCAGACTCACCCAAGAGGCTCGGCTGCGCTGGCAGGGTCACGGCGCACACCGTACATGCTTTTCATGTGTTTCTGTCAATTTCAGTGTTATTGGGCCCAAACTAGTGGCTTTTCATCAGAACCGATGCAGACTCACCCCAAAGGCTCGGCTGCGCAGGGTCACGGCGCACACCGTACATGCATATTCATGTGTTTCTGTCAATTTCAGTGTTATTGGGCCCAAACTAGTGGCTTTTCATCAGAATCGATGCAGACTCACCCAAAAGGCTCGGCTGCGCTGGCAGGGTCACGGCGCACGCCGTACATGCATTTTCATGTGTTTCTGTCAATTTCAGTGTTATTGGGCTGAAACTAGTGGCTTTTCATCAGAACCGATGCAGACTCACCCCAAAGGCTCGGCTGCGCAGGGTCACGGCGCACGCCGTACATGCATTTTCATGTGGTTTCTGTCAATTTCAGTGTTATTGGGCCCAAACCAGTCGCTTTTCATCAGAACCGATGCAGACTCACCCCAAAAGGCTCGGCTGCGCTGGCAGGGTCACGGCGCACGCCGTACATGCATTTTCATGTGTTTCTGTCCAATTTCAGTGTTTTTGGGCCCAAACTAGTGGCTTTTCATCAGAACCGATGCAGACCACACCCCCAAAGGCTCGGCTGCGCTGGCAGGGTCACGGCCGCACGCCGTACATGCATTTTCATGTGTTTCTGTCAATTTCAGTGTTTTTGGGCCCAAACTAGTGGCTTTTCATCAGAACCGATGCAGACTCACCCAAAAGGCTCGGCTACGCTGGCAGGGTCACGACCGCACTTCGTACATGCATTTTCATGTGTTTCTGTCAATTTCAGTGTTATTGGGCCCAAACTAGTGGCTTTTCATCAGAACCGATGCAGACCTCACCCAAAAGGCTCGGCTGCGCTGGCAGGGACTCCACGGCGCACGCCGTACATGCATTTTCATGTGTTTCTGTCAATTTCAGTGTTATTGGGCCAAACTAGTGGCTTTTCATCAGAACCGATGCAGACTCACCCCAAAGGCTCGGCTGCGCTGGCAGGGTCACGGCGCACGCCGTACATGCATTTTCATGTGTTTCCTGTCAATTTCAGTGTTATTGGGCCCAAACTAGTGGCTTTTCATCAGAACCGATGCAGACTCACCCAAAAGGCTCGGCTGCGCTGGCAGGGTCACGGGCGCACGCCGATACATGCATTTTCATGTGTTTCTGTCAATTTCAGTGTTATTGGGCCCAAACTAGTGGCTTTTCATCAGAACCGATGCAGACTCACCCAAAAGGCTCGGCTGCGCTGGCAGGGTCACGGCGCACGCCGTACATGCATTTTCATGTGTTTCTGTCAATTTCAGTGTTATTGGGCCCAAACTAGTGGCTTTTCATCAGAACCGATGCAGACTCACCCAAAAGGCTCGGCTGCGCTGGCAGGGTCACGGCGCACGCCGTACATGCATTTTCATGTGTTTCTGTCAATTTCAGTGTTATTGGGCCCAAACTAGTGGCTTTTCATCAGAACCGATGCAGACTCACCCCAAAGGCTCGGCTGCGCAGGGTCACGGCGCACACCGTACATGCATTTTCATGTGTTTCTGTCAATTTCAGTGTTATTGGGCCCAAACTAGTGGCTTTTCATCAGAATCGATGCAGACTCACCCAAAAGGCTCGGCTGCGCATGGCAGGGTCACGGCGCACGCCGTACATGCATTTTCATGTGTTTCTGTCAATTTCAGTGTTATTGGGCTGAAACTAGTGGCTTTTCATCAGAACCGATGCAGACTCACCCCAAAGGCTCGGCTGCGCAGGTCACGGCGCACGCCGTACATGCATTTTTCCATGTGTTTCTGTCAATTTCAGTGTTATTGGGCCCAAACCAGTCGCTTTTTCATCAGAAACGATGCAGACTCACCACAAAAGGCTCAGGCTGCGCTGGCAGGGTCACGGGCGCACGCCGTACATGCATTTTCATGTGTTTCTGTCAATTTCAGTGTTATTGGGCCCAAACTAGTGGCTTTTCATCAGAACCGATGCAAACTCACCCTAAAGGCTCGGCTGCGCTGGCAGGGTCACGGCGCACGCCGTACATGCATTTTCATGTGTTTCTGTCAATTTCAGTGTTATTGGGCCCAAACTAGTGGCTTTTCATCAGAACCGATGCAGACTCACCCTAAAGGCTCGGCTGCGCTGGCAGGGTCACGGCGCACGCCGTACATGCATTTTCATGTGTTTCTGTCAATTTCAGTGTTATTGGGCCCAAACTAGTGGCTTTTCATCAGAACCGATGCAGACTCACCCCAAAGGCTCGGCTGCGCTGGCAGGGTCACGGCGCACGCCGTACATGCATTTTCCATGTGTTTCTGTCAATTTCAGTGTTTTTTGGGCCCAAACTAGTGGCTTTTCATCAGAACCGATGCAGAACTCACCCAAAACGGCTCGGCTGCGCTGGCAGGGTCACGACGCACGCCGTACATGCATTTTCATGTGTTTCTGTCAATTTCAGTGTTATTGGCCCAAACTAGTGGCTTTTCATCAGAACCGATGCAGATTCACCCAAAATCCTCGGCTGCGCTGGCAGGGGTCACGGCACACGCCGTACATGCATTTTCATGTGTTTCTGTCAATTTCAGTGTTATTGGGCCCAAACTAGTGGCTTTTCATCAGAACCGATGCAGACTCACCCAAAAGGCTCGGCTGCGCTGGCAGGGTCACGGCGCACGCCGTACATGCATTTTCATGTGTTTCTGTCAATTTCAGTGTTATTGGGCCAAACTAGTGGCTTTTCATCAGAACCGATGCAGCACTCACTCAAAAGGCTCGGCTGCGCTGGCAGGGTCACGGCGCACGCCGTACATGCATTTTCATGTGTTTCTGTCAATTTCAGTGTTATTGGGCCCAAACCAGTGGCTTTTCATCAGAACCGATGCAGACTCACCCAAAAGGCTCGGCTGCGCTGGCAGGGTCACGGCGCACGCCGTACATGCATTTTCATGTGTTTCTGTCAATTTCAGTGTTATTCGGCCCAAACTAGTGGCTTTTCATCAGAACCGA